>NC_141156.1:62141809-62296309 GCF_053477565.2 Lygodium microphyllum | reverse complement strand
ATTGTCCCACTACCTGGGAGACTTTCCAAAAGAGGTTTTTGCAGAATTTCCTTCCTCCTCAGTTCCATGAAAAAGCCATCGAGCAATGGGATCTTCTACAGCAAAGAGATCACGAACCTATTTCCCAATACACTGAACCTTTTTGGAATGCCCTATTGCAACTACACATGCTCGAAGATGTACCTGAAGCGACTCACAAACGCAAGTTTATGTCCGGCCTACTTGGACATTATTGTGCTGAAGTCAATATGTTCAAGCCAATGACCCTTGAAGATGCAATTTCCTTGGCTCATGACATTGAAGACAAGATTCGCGGAAGAGACAAGTGACCACAACAATTTCAAACTAATGGTAACTATGGTTCCAAACAATTCAATTCAAATTTTCGAAGATTCAATCAAAGTCGTTTTCTTCCATCTTCATTCTGTAAGTCTTGGACACGACCACCTGCTTTGCCATCAAACACCAATCCAAACCCTAAGCCATCCTTACAATCAAATCCCAACATTCCTAAACTTCCTGCCATTACCAACAATGTATCTAAAGCCAAACCCATAGTTTATTACAAATGCCATCAACCTGAACATCTAGCAGCCAATTGCCAAACCAAAAAGCCACCTGTCCATATCAATTATCTTGGAGCAATGGAAGAAGAAGAATGTGAGAAAATGCTTGACTTTACGGAAGATGATAACGACATTGGTACTACTTCGGATACTTTGCCAGGTATGCCAACTCCCCATTCTTTGTTAACAATGAAATGTTTTGTGCATGGTAAAGAAAAGATATTTTACATGATGATGGTAGCACACATGACTTTATTTCTGCAAAGTTAGTCAAAGAATTGAATTTACAAACTGTTTCTACTAATTATTGCATTAAAGCTGCATTCCTAGGCACAAGATATAATGGAACACAAGAAGTGTATAATTTAGAAATTAAAATTGGTGAATATACTGAACGAAGAAATTTTCTAGTTGTGCCTTTGCAGTCTAGTGATATTACCTTAGGAATGCCTTGGCGTCATCAGAATAATCCTGACATAGATTATTCTACGCATTCAATTAAAATTTATTTTCAAGGAAAACAAATCACATTGCATGCACGTTTCTAATAATTTTCCACTGCTTACTCATACTCAGGCTAAACATGCATTACATAAAAGTAGCAAATCTTATTTAATATGAGTAAATGAACTTCAAGCTAAAGAAAAACAAATGCATCCTAGGCATACATAATTTCTTACCCAATTTCAAGATTGTTTTGCTGTTGATTTACCACCTGGACTACCACCTTCACGTCCTGAAGATCACAAAATATATTTAATTCCTGGAACACAACCACCATGTAAAGTACCATATAGACATAACCAAATTAAACATAAAGAAATTCAAAATCAAATAGAATAATTACTTAACAGAGGATTAATTAGACCTAGTAGTTCTCCATTTTGTGCACCTGTCTTATTAGTAAAGAAGAAGAATAATACTTATCGTATGTGCATTGATTATCATCCACTAAATAAAATTACTATTAAGAATAGATATCCGATTCCTAGGGTAGATGATCTTATGGATAAGCTACAAGGATCTGCCATATTCAGTAAGATAGATCTTAAATCTAGTTATCATCAAGTAAGATTGGATAAATCTGATTTATTCAAAATTGCATTTAGAACACAATTGGACACTATGAATTTCTAATGATGCCTTTCGGTCTAACTAATGCACCAGCTACATTTAGTCGTATGATGAATCGCATATTCTTGAAACATCAGCATTGTGTTATAGTATTCTTTGATGATAAATTGGTATTCAGTAAAAATGAGAATGAGCATTATGAACATTTATATTTAGATTTCAAGTTGTTAAAAGACAATCAATTGTATGCTAATCCAGAAAAGAGTGAATTCTTCCAAACAGAAATTGAATATCCAGGACATATTGTTTCATCAGAAGGTATTAAAGTTGACCCTAAAAATATAGAAGCAATTTTAAATTGGCCCATACCCAAAAATGTGCATGAGTTACGTTCTTTTCTAGGTCTTGCTAGCTTTTACAAAAAGTTTGTAAGAAATTTCTCATTACTTGCTTTACCTTTGACTAAACTTTTAAAGAAAGGTATTGCTTATAACTGGACTGACAATCAACAAAAATCTTTTGATTTATTGAAACATGCATTAACCCATGCTCCTGTATTACAACTACCTGATTTCAATAGACCATTCTTCTTAGTAGTTATTGATGCTAGTGGATCTGGAATAGGAGCCGTCCTTATGCAAGATAATCATCCCATAGCCTACTCTAGCTGTAAACTCAAACCATCTGAACTTAAATATTCTACATATGATAAGGAATTGCTAGCTATAGTACAAGCCTTACGTCAATGGAAACATTACTTAATGGGATCTAAATTTATGATCAAAACTGACCAACAAAGCATTAGACATCTCCTTAGTCAACCCCAAATATCTGACCGACACATTAAATGGACAACTTTCATTCAAAGTTTTCATCCCCTTATACAATATCAACCAGGAAAAGAGAATGTTGTAGCTGACACTTTAAGTAGAAGACCGACAATTCATAATATTGCTGTGATATCATTTGATTCCCTTATCCCTATGAAAGATACTTATCATCAAGATCTTACTTTTCAAGCTGATTGGAATAAATTAGTTGCAAATAATTGGATTCCTATTGATTCACTATCTTACAATAATGGATTCATGTTTTATGAAAAAAGATTATGTGTGATAGTTCCATTTCGATCATTTGTTTTGCATGAGATTCATTGTCCTCCATGTCAAGGTCATAGAGGAATTATATCTACTCTGCGTACATTAACTGAAAATTTTTATTGGCCACATATGGACACTGATGTATCTAACTTTGTTTCTGAATGTTTAGTTTGTCAATGAGTTAAAAGACACCATGGTAAACAATATGGTTTACTAATGCCATTATCTATTCCATCACAACCACGGGAACAGATTTCAATGGATTTTATCACTGGTTTACCTAACACTAAAGCTAACCATGATATGATTTGGACTGTTGTAGACAGGTTTAGCAAACAAGCATATTTCATTCCATGCAATAAAACTTTAACTGCATCTCAAGCTGTTCAATTGTTTTTGAAAACTGTTTTCACTAATCATGGTTTACCAAAAGTTATTATTTCTGATCGTGATGCTAGATTCTATAATAATTTTTGGATTACTTTGTTTGCTAACTTAGGAACAAAGATTGATTTTTCATCTGCATTTCATCCTGAAACAAATGGTCAAACAGAAGCTACTAATAATACTATTTTAGATCTTTTGCATGCTTACACTATTTCAAAACCACACACATGGGATACACATTTACATTTACTTCAGTTTGCATATAATAATACACCACATATAGCTACAAAGAAAGCACCATTTGAAGTTATTTATGGATATAGATTGCCCACACCTGTTGCGTCATTATCAAACAAAATTCAGACTGTTGATGATATTGCTAATATGCATGCCACTATTTTTGATGAAGTTAAAGATATTATTGCCAAAGCCCAGCAATCATATACAAAACAAGCAAATAAGAAAAGATAGGCTATGAATTTTAAAGTTGATGATTATGTTTGGTTACACATAGAAAAACGTAGATTACAAAGTGTAGATAAACACCCAGTTGTGAAATTAGCACCTAGATTCTATGGACCATTCAAGATCATACACAAAATCAATGACAATGCATTTAAACTGGAATTACCACAACATTGGAAAATACACAGCACCTTCCATATCAGTTTATTACGACCCTTTAGAGGCCAATTACCTGTACACCCTATCTATGAAAACCCTCCTTTACTAGATGATGAGATTGAAATCCTTGAGCCTGAAACTATTATAGATACTGACTTTATGACCACTAGAACTAACCGTAGATATTCTAGATATTTGGTCAAGTTTAAAAACCATCCTGTTGAAGAGGCCCAATGGATGCACGCTAGAGACTTAAATTCTTTCCCCACCCTGTTAGCTCCACATTGAGCTAATAGCAATTGAGGTCAATTGCTATCCCACCCCGAGGGTATGATGCCAGGAGGCATATTCCACGGTGGATTCCATGCCACAGTGGATTCCCTGAGGTTTTACGGTGGATTCCGTAAGATTTTATTACCGGGGCTCATACACAAAGTGGATTCTTTGTGCGAGAAGTCCATGGAGATGCCTATCCTTTTCGGGCATTTTGTTAATTTTATGTGTACATGGGTGATTCCATAGCAAGTGATTCCGCAAAATACATATTTAAATTAATAAACGTTTATGAGTTTAGAGTACGCACTCGTGATAAATTAAGGTTAGGATTGATTTCTAACCAATTTATTTATGTAGCTGAAGACTGCTAGGTATTCACTTTTGTCGGTTTAATTGTATTATTTTACTAACAATTGTGAATGCTTCAATTGATGTGTAGAGATAGCATCGGTGGCAGTGGAAAGCATTGGAGGATAGCGTGTATTCAAGTTATTGTCAATATTTTGATGGGCGCATACCTTAGGCATGGCGCCTATATTTTGTCACGCTTATTTATCAAAGTGCTTGATATTTATTTATTATTTTTGTATGCGCATGGATGCACGATTTAGATATTTGTATTTGGACATTGTATTTGGGTACGCCTGACTTCTTGGGCGCCCATTAGCTTTAATTCTATTTGGCACAAAAGCAAACTCAAAAGCTAAAGGGTGCTATATTGTAATTTGGGCTATTATTTGAGCTTGAAGATAATGAATATATGAAATACATGCTTTGTGGAGCGCTAACACAAGGCATGGGGGGATATTGCACCCCATTGGTCTCTTGTTCATGTCGTGCAAGCTTTCTACATTGATTTGTGTGCAAAAAGTAGAGTTCTTTTGTTCTTGGGGACCTTCTGACGCTCACTACACGCGCATATGGCATCCGATCTGTGCACCAGTACTTGAAGGAGATGGAGCAACAGTTCGACGAGGTCCATCTGGATTTCTTGAAATAGATTCCGAAAAAAAAATAGATGGATTTGTGCGACACCTTTGTGTTGCCGGCCCATTGTGAACAGGTGCATGGACTCATTTGTTTGTTAATTGTATTACGATATGGTACATGTCACAATAGTTTAATCTCTCTTGTATGTGTTTGTGAACAGGTAATCTTCTATCCAAACCCCTGACAACCTCGATGGTGGTATGTTATACCTTCAGCTCCCCGAAGTGTGAGAGTATATGATCAAAGCGATGTTCGGAGCATAGATGAGGACAATATGAAAATGGAGGGGTTGATATTGCAAGGGGTGGAGGCCACCGAAAGCTTGGAGTATAAAGAGGAGCCAGCATCAGCTAACAATGATGAAAATACAGGAGTCCAAGAATTCTTTGAGAACAAGGTGGACTCATCCTTTTGTGGTGACATGTCTATCAACCTTCTAGTGTATGCAGAGTTGTATCAGGATATTGACATGGGACCATAGGATACTTCATACTTGGAGCATCCACTTACTCAATTCGTTGACTAATCGCTTATAAGGATACATAAGATATGCATTTTAAGTGAGATCATTTTTTTAGGATTTATATTACCGTGCTTTGTATGATTTAAATTGATTATGCTAACATCATTTTTTGTATGTGTAGTTGACCTTTTCAGGATGAGTCAAGGGATGAGCAATGAGGAGTTGCAGGATATCTTCACGCGCATGTCTCTAGATCAGATAGCGAGATTCAGAGACATGGCAGACCAGAAGCTGTCTCGAACATCGTCAGGCCACTCTATTAGATCTACTTCGATGCGATTAAATGCTTTAGCTTCGAGCAGACAAGGTCGATGCTCCAGACTTGGGCCAGAGGGAGGGAGTTGCAGGATATCTTCACGCGCATGTCTCTAGATCAGATAGCGAGATTCAGAGACATGGTAGACCAGGAGCTATCTCGAACATCGTCAGGCCACTCTATTAGATCTACTTCGATGCGATTAGATGCTTTAGCTTCGAGCAGACAAGGTCGATGCTCCAGACTTGGGCCAGAGGGAGGGAGTGCTTCAGGGTCAAGGGGATACTGTAGAGATACGGAGGCAGTGAGCATGCGGTCGGCACGGGATACAAGTGCGACTCCTTGCTCTCATGGCAATTCCAGGGACCGCGGCTCAGGTGCTTGCTATGGAGGCATAAACGTGGTGTCTCCATCTTGTCATTCTACTGGAGTTGCATCACCTCCAGGATTTGTCACACCTGTGGGGACGTCTACTCCAGTTACTCTGAATTTTGCTCAGCCGTCTGCAGCAGGTGGCACCCGTATGGGTGCTACACTGATAGATACTACCCTAGTCGGTACACCAGATGTACAGGGGTCTCCTGGATATGCCCAGAAGCATGGACGCAGGTGGGAGAGGACTCATCTTAGGCATACCCCAGAGGGATATGCCTATCTTGTCGATGATAGGTCAGCCATCATCATGAATGATGAGGGGAGGAGGTTGATGGCTCGCATGAGAGAGTTGTGCCAACAAGTTTTTCGGCACAACGTCTTAGATCATTGGAAAAACATACCGGAAGGGAGCAAGGACTACATAGTAGCATCCTTGCATGAGGAGTTTCCGATTCTAGCCACAGCAAATAGATTTTCTACGGGTTGGATGATGGACTGCATGCGTGCATATATGTCACACAGATGATTGGACATGCGCAAGACACTCAAGAGTGGGACTACAAAGCGCGAGTGGGTAGACGCAGACGACTAGCACCGACTGAGGGAGGAGGCTATAGATTCTCCAGGACGTTGAAGTCAGTAGGGCGAGGCGGCGAGGGCACGACTAGAGGCCGGAGTGGTCCATCATCTTGGGAGTGGCGGCCACAGGACATATCTGGAGAACTTTGTAAGTTTTTCTTTTGTTTTGTTTGCTTATTTTTTTGCAATATCCTTTGTACTGACAATCATGTTTCTAACAGTTAGTATTTTGTTTTCTTTACAGCACTCCATTACAAATCACGATTCGATCGGCCTTGAGACTCAATATGGAGAGAGGCATGGTCTCACTGCATTGATCGACTGATTGTATAGATGCGGCGGCCCTGTAAGTCACTCATCTTTCTTGTCCGTAGTTGCCATGTTTAATTAGAATGCATTATTGTATGGTGGACTGATGTGTAGCTGTTTCTTTTTTTGCAGAGTCCGTTCGATGCTCCTTTGTGGCGGAATGAGCTTTTGGATGGCGAGGATATATAGCTCACCCTTGGATCCATGGAGCTCACACACCCTTCTTTTTTGGTCGCCTGATCTGTGTAGACATTTTCTATGTAGTAGTGATATCTTGTCATGATTATACCAGTCGCTTTCATTATGCGATCATGTATTTATTTCATGTATCAGTATTATGATTTAAGTACACTTTGTTTTTGTTTACACGAGCATTGTACACAGTGCAGAAACTATTTTGTATGGCCCAAATAAAGCACACAGTGCAAAAAAAAAATCCCTGTTACCATCACTATTAGTGTCACAAATTTACATGCACGTGTCGTTATTGGCGTCATTATTAGCGTCACAGAGCGATCGTTATCAATGTCATTATTTGCATCGATGCAAATAGCAATGCTGATAACAACTGTTCTATGGCATCCCCAATAATGATGCTTTTTGCGATGATGGGGGGAAAATTTTGTTATTTATATTTCCGTCGCTTTTAACATTGGTATAAGGCCTATATCTTGTAGTGTTTCTTCTGCTTCTCTACTTGTTGGCTTTGATTGTGAGCGAAGAGAGTGAGAAACGCTTGTTCGAGTAGAGGGGCCACCATAGGGTGATGGATCCGAGAGAGGAAGGCGGGAAACCCTATTTAATTGAAGTTTTGACCTTGGTCACAAACTCACCCATTTTCACACTATAGCTTTTCTTTAGTCCTAATCTCTATCTTTTGGCCCTATTGAACATCCATTGGACACTACCACTTACACAATCTTGAGATACAATCACATACACAAAGTCTTTTGGCATCATGTCTTTGAAACAAACACTTACTAGAATGGAAGAATGGCAATGCAAAAGGATAACACAGCATTGATTAAGAACATTAAAATCCTATGAAATGGTAATCCTTCTAGGTTTTTCATGAGTGGATGTGTAGCACACAACATCCACCCCTCCAAGCCTATGCATCCTACAACATATACATGACAGTCAATCTTCTGTAGGTTATATGCATCATATTCATGTCTCTTAAAGAGTTTGGTCCACTTCCCTAAAATGGGAATCCTCTATGCTACCCCATCCAATTCACTGCGAGAATAGGTAGCATTGTTATCTCACCACATATGGACCAAACCATCACTTAGAGACCACTAATTTTTCTTGGACATTGTGCTGAGATACTACCCTATTTTCAACCACTCGCTTGTATATAAGTCCTCTAGAAAATATCTCCATGGTTGAAACATAACACCTATAATGTTTTCTTCATGCTGTCTGAGCTTTGTCAATAGCTTGATATAATTTATTTGCTGCTAAAATTCACTATTAAATAACACTTCTAGTTATTCTACAAGCTATACTTATTGTATTTAATGTTGTCCTTGCATTTATGATAGGTCTAGTTACATTTATGACAATTGTAAGTGAAATCATAGTAGTTGCCACTCCAATTTTTGAAATAAAACATACATTTATGATAGTTGTACATGCAATTACAGTAGCTACCACTCGAGTTCTTGTAGTAAAACATGCATTTTTAGTGGAAATTTTACCCTCCTCTTCATCTTCCATCATCCCCTCTTCATCCTCAAAGCCTAACATGTTAGCAATTGGATTGCTACTCCTTACAATGTGCTACAACTCAGGCTTATGTGACTTTATGTAAGCAATCCACATAGCATAGCAATATCTAGAGTTATACAATTAGCAATCATCCCCAACAACAGTAAGTGATCCATTACTATAATCATAGGCACACTGATAGAGTACTCTCCATCACACTTGAGGGCTATTACAACCTCCCATAATTCTCTCTTTACTTGTTGTAGATACCTTCTTTTCCTCTCATTTAGTAGCTTCACAAAAAGTCTCATATCATACTTACTACTCTCATTGTCATCCTATCCAATTGCCCACCCAATTGATCGGTGGGCTTGTGTCAATTGTAAAGATAAAAGGTCTTCCTTTCAAGTAGTCTAACCTCCACAAAGTTGGTGCAAACTTTAATAACCTCTTCAACTTTTCCATAGCTTTAATGTGCTTCTTTTCCCAATGGAAATTTTTCTCTTTCCTCAATAGTTAATAGAGATCATGAGCCATGTGTGCAGAGTGAGGAATCCATATTAAATTTAAAAACACATGCACCTAAAAACCTCATGACCTCTAACAAATTAGAGCAAGTATTCTGTAATCTAAAAATACCATCAATCTTTGCCAGTGAGAGCTTTCTACCATAGGGTCCACACATGTGACCTACAATCAATACCTCCTCAACACCGAATATAGACTTTTGATCCAATAGAGTTCATTGTACTTTCTCTAATTGAGCCAAAATCTTTTCACAATCAACAATATACTTGAAAACAAAAAAGGTGAGGCCATTTTCATCCAACTCCTCATTCTTTTCATCCACTATACAATCCTTAATCGGCACATCATCAAGAAACAACATAGTAGGTTGTGGTATATCCATCAGGCTCATCATGTGGGCTACAGATTTTGTTGCCCCCTATGGAAGGGTGCACATCCTAACTAATCCTAATGGCATCTTCATGCTAGTGATATATATACTTTCCTCTCCCAATCTAGAACTGATCATAACCTGAGTACAAATCCTACAATGAATAAATAGCCCTTCCAGCAAATGTGTTTGCAAACTCATCTACTACATGTCCTACACTAACATTCTTTATGGTCACTTTGTTGATCAACTACATATCTTGAGTGAACTACAATGCACCATTTTTTTAGGCATACTAAACCAATTATTTGAATTTGGAGCTAAGATGGCTCCAAAATTTTCATCTTGATCTTCTCATTGAATAACTATATCAATTTAGGCAAATAGGTGCGACACATGACAATTGGCCTTAAGTTCCATGGAATATGCAACACTATAAAAATCACAATTGGGGCCACAATACTTAGATCAACACAACCAATTTTAGAAGGCCAAAATGTGAAAGCCTTCCCATGCTTTGATAATATCTTCATAAAACAATCCTTTTCTATTGGCAAGAGAATCCCATCACACCCAACCTTGAATTCTTTCAATGTCTCTGTAGTAGTAAACTTATGCCTAACACCCCTTGGATCTCTCAAACTTGGTTTTTTTGACACTCTCTCATACATCCCATCACTACCAAGGGGTAAATACATAGCAACTGGCTTAACCTTTTTGTCAATTGTCTTGTACTTTGTGTCCACAAGTGCTTCTTGATGAACTTTACAGTCTCCTTGAGAAATTTCTTTTATGGATTCAAACATATCCAAGGTGCATACATGTGTAAGACATAACTTTGAGCTGTAATCTTTCCATTAATTACTATTGTAATTTCAACCATAGTGTCTACAAAGATTAGCCCATCAAACAACCTTGAAATGCATTCATCTATATCCAAAACACCATATTTTTAAAGCTATATTTTAGCATTCCCTATATATATCCTTTTATCCTACACATACTTCAATCCTCTTGAATCTTCCTAAACTCTTTGCTATCCATACATGAAAACTAGTAGTATTACATTTTTTCTTCACTAGGAGGCTAGAACATCTTCCATGTGTAGCAATATCTTCTAAAATCCTTAAATTCCTTTACCTTGGGCTGCACTAGGTAATCCTTGAGAGTATCTCTATTTCGTGCATTATTGATACACATGGTCAAAAACTCTACTACTCTTCTACCATCTCTACTCCTAACAAAGCATATGCTGAACCATCATCAACAAGCACTTTAGTCTACATTCTCACTATTGTGCTATATAACTATCTCAATATAGCCAAATAACTAAATGTATGTTGCAAAAAGAAGTATTGTCATATTGTACATTCCCAATAGTCACCCAAACATTTGGGAATGTAGCATAAAGCTCTCCAATCATGGGCTACATCTACCAACCAACCACCATTCTCATATAAATTGCATGCCATGCTATTTATTGCAAACCCATGATCTAGTAATGCAATCAAAGGATTGAAGCTACTCATGAGCCACATACAGTCAATGACTACTTGTTATTTTCCAAAGGGTTGGACCACATGAATGAAGGGATTTCTAATGACTTGAAGAAATTGAATGAGGTTCTAACAAAAATGAATGATGGATTGATTCAAGGAGCAACACAAATGAATAAGGGGATTACTAAACTATAGCAAAGCAAAAAATCTCTATTTGAAGAGCTTATTTCAGCCATAAGGAATATGAACAGCAAATCACAAAGAAAATCCCAACCTATTGGTGACCTTCATTGAGTCTCTCGTGATTCTAATCCAACCCATCCTAATAAGGAAAGCACTCAGCTTGTCATGCCTACTTTTGAAAGAGATGAACCATCAAAAGTGAAGGGTAACTTCTTTTCATCACAAGCTCATGTCAATTATACTTCAAAACCTCAATTTAGTAGTCCTAAAGAAAATCATAGACATGCAAATGAACAAAATGATAATAGCATGGATGAAGATTGTTAGGGATGTGACCCCTTTTATAAATCCTTTTACTATCAACCTATTAATGTGCCTAAAGGGAATATAGTCAATAACCAAGCTCATATTGATGGGAAAAATAACAAAAGAAGATCAGTCCAAGATCGCTCAAGTAAAGGCCACATTTCAAATGGTCAACCCTCGTCTCTTGGTTTTGGACAACCCTTTCCTAGGCAACATTCTTGGAATAAGGATTCATGGAGACATCACTCTTATGGACAACCAAATAACAATTTGCGACCATCTTACAATGAGAAGAAGTATAAAGAAAATATAAATGTCACCAACTTCAAGGAGAAAAATTCTTCACCTTCAAAGTAAGAGGAGTAGATAAACAAACTCGAGATGTATTTCACTTTCTATCCCCTAAGTGATGAAGTGAAAATTTATTTTGTGGCTCTTCACCTTGAAGGCTATACTCATACTTGATGGCAATATATGTGCATGGTTGGCCAACACTTTTCTACATGGGAAGAGTTCAAGCAAGCCATACTTGATGTTTTTGTTTCCCCTTTAGAAAAGGAAAGACTTCAAAGAAGATGGTATGCATGGGCTCAAAGAGAAATATCTATTAGAGATTATTCGAATACCTATTTGAATCTCTCTATGTATGTTGAGGTCATTTTAGATTTTGCAAATTTGAACAAGTATATCTTTGGTCTTGACTCAGCTTTGTTATTAGAAGTGGGACAAGTCAAAAATTTGCATGAACCAATTTAGTTGGCTGAAATATATTCTCAAAAATACAAGAGAGATGCAAGAATTTTCAGCAAAGAATTTTGGGGAGTAAATCCTTCAATCAACCTGCAAGATATGGACAATTTTTCAGCCAATCGAGAGAGGGTTTCAAGTAAGAAAACAAGGGTTTCAACATTTGTAATAGTAAATACAGCAAAGTGCCAGCTTTTCCCACTATTTATGCTTCTAAACAGGGTGGAAATTATACTCCAAAATAGAGATAAAATTTCAAAAATATGATTGAGACAAAATGAATTTTTTCAAGGACTAAAAGTGCTCCAAAGTTTACCCAAAATTGTTCAAACAACAACTTCCTTCCTATGACAAGCTTACAAAAATGCACACCAAAGGATTGTGCTTTAAATGTGGAGAGAAGTGGTCCTAAGGTCACAAGCTGAAGTTCAAAACCAATAAAATTCAGGATCAACATGGTGATTACTCAAGATGTGGAAGTTGAAGAAGAAGTGAAACAAGAGGATAATTTATTGCACATTGATTCTTAACCAATGGTGGGAGAAATGCATTGAGAAAGAGGATGTCACCAATGAGGAATTTTATGATCCTATCGATGGGTTTCCATTTGGTTCAGGTGGCACCAATGATTCTTATCTTCCTTGTATGCTATTTCACATGATACATGGATGGGCTACAAAGGAAGAGAAAGTATACTTGGACTCAAAGGTATCATTAAATGTAAGGTTGCACATATTATTCTGGATACATGCAACACTTTATAGATTTTGTCAATACCAACTCTTTAAGTGGACTAAAGTTGCTTCCTATTGATATGGAATCATCCTTGTGGATAGAAGATGTAAATGGTGCCTATGAGTTGTAACGTGCCACCCGAGCTTTTCTTGGTGGTACATTCTTAGTAGGCTATCAAGAGATGTCCTAGGAAGTTTTGTCTGGGATTTTGATAAAACCCTCGGAGTTTGCTAACTGCCCCGCACTGGAAGTTCTAGCTACTCCCACAAGGATCAACCTGAGTTTTTCTTGTTAAATCTATTACTAGCAACTAATTAGTATTAGTGGATTCTAAAGTGACGCAAATCAGTCTTTCCGATTTCTAATGGTCCATCAAGTGCAATTTTTATTCCTTCTTAGAAAAGCTCTTGACTAATTGAGACCACCCAGCCATAGGTCTAGGTCCGTCGAGGACCCATCCTCCCACTTCCCTCAAGAGAGTAGTTTTAGTTAGCTAATTACCTATCACTTTAGGTTCAACATATAAAAATAGCTTCTTTGAATTATCTCCTAATACAAATTCGTTACATGCCCTTAATTCGCAACACAAAAATAGAGTAAAGCAATTCCTTCTTAATAGCTCCTTTCAAAAAAATGACATTTTACAAATATTTTCTTGTTCAAATGTATTATTCTCTCCAACTTTCGTTCTCCGACTAGTATCGGAACTTCCGGATACAGTCTCGAAATCAAAGGGTAGTTGGTAGTTTGTAATAGTGTAAGGAGTTTATGACCAAAGCCCCCTAGTATCCTCACCTCCTCCTACCGACTAAAGATCCCTACGATAAGACCTTTCGTGTCATGATCGGTCTAAACTCACTAACACAAAACAAAAAAAAGGAAGTTTTGGGGAGTAAATTTCCTTCAACACTGACACAAAATTTCCTTAGAGTAGGTTTTATTCACACTGGCCGTGGGGAAGTCTAGCGCCATCAAGAACACTGCCTCAATCAGCATTCTGTGTTTACTGGAATATTGCCTCTATCGGCAATCTGTACTCAATCATCCATCTTTTAGCCTAATGATTTTGGAAAAGATCAGTACCTATCTTGCAATCACAAACATCTTATTTGGAATGCATTATACATAAAAATTTTAACAAGTTTATTTCCAAGACAAATCTTTTCTTTCCAAAAATAATAACATCGAGGCAAATTAGCATAAGTGGCAAAATAACTTCAAGACAAATCAACATAAGTGGCAATACCTTCCAATAGTCTTCTTAGGCTTCCTCTTCCTTGGGGATTAGTTTGGACTAAATTTAAGCAAGAATTTCATACTTGAACATAACTCCCTCGGATTTTCATGGGTCTTTGCCCGCAATAAAATAAAATCTTGGTTTGTTTAATGACGAACAATATCATTTGGCAATTGCATCTCAAGGTCTCTTATATACCAAGAATTAGCATCCGTTATTATCCATCGAAGATTTTGTTTGATCAACACAAAAATCAAAAATATTAAATCTTTTAGTACATTCCTTGTACTTGCTTAGATCCATCTTGTACAGATCCAAATTACCCCTTAGAATTTGCAGTTAATAACTCCTCAAAGAAATGATATGCAGGAATCAAATAAAATCTTATTTTACGCATGTAGCTTCTATTATCTATTCATAGCATAAATGCATGCTAGCTATTTTTATTTAAGAAAAATAGTACTTGAGGATCCATGATGGGTGCTTTGTTGATGGTATTTGCGGCTTCATTTGTAATCTACGTACTTGCCATTCTGTTCATGGTAATTGTGTTCGCAGCGTTCTTGGCAGCTCTTGCCTCCGTAACCTTCGTACCTTTTTTCTTCTCGAGGCCATGGTCTTTAATCGCAAGATCACAAAATGGCAATTTGGCAAATGAGCTTGGGGTTAATTAGATTGATAGAATTTTTGATTGACTGGGGGGAGGAAGGTAATCACCAAGATTTTTGAGAAATCAAGAAGAGTCCAGATTCCACATGGGGGGAATAGAATAGAAGGGACAGAGGAATTGAATTCAAGAGATTGCGGAGTATCCTCCTTGTCTTCTTAATGCAAAATTCCCATGCTCACACTTCTCTTGCCCCACTCCCTCTTACTCTATACTCCTAAGAAGGGCCTCTCCCCTCTTGCTCAGACTGCTCTCCACAACTCCCCACGCCTCTTATTTATACCTAAATTAGAGAAAAAAGGTTGTAGCTAAGAAGAATAGCTCTTTATGGAGGGAATCTTGGCAAAATTAGCAATATGAAGCTTCTTCCCTCTCCTCAAACTGCAAATCTAATGGTTCCGTTGGCTCCAAAAGGGGCATAAAACCCCAGGACACCTAATTAGAATTCTTCCATATCACTCCTTCTCCCCATTCGAAGTGTTGTTTGTTGTCTTTAAAATGTATTCCCAATGCATGCGATTTTGCGAGTCCTTTTTTCAAAATTGGCTAAAAAAGTCTCTTGTTTTTTTTTTGGGTGCATGACACCCTAGTCTAGAAGTTTCCATAGCTTTTTAAGATATTTACAATAAATAATATCCAAATATCAAAAATATTCTAGTTTTGTCTAAAAATCTAGTATTTTTGGACCATCCATACTATCGACACTGACACTAATGATTAATATGGCTTGTAACTCTTGTTCACGTGGTAACTTCTGTGATAGGTGGCTATAGTCCTTGTCAATCCGAAAAAATGTCGGGTTACGATCCTCGGGTTATTTTTCTCAAGATCTTCTCTATTTAATGATTTTAGAGTTCTTGAAGTTCATTTTGCAAGAAGTCAGAAAGATTTTAAATCAAAGTCGAGATATCACATGAGTCTAGAAAAGAAGTGTGTCAATGTACTCCTATTGAATTGTCTCCTAATTACACCATAAAAGTGGATTTGATCACTTTATATATGAGGCCAATTGATGTTGTAATTGGCTAAAAACTCTTGGCAAACTTACTTTGGATTTGAAACAAAAGAAATTCAATTTAATTGGCAAGGCCAGCACATAGAATTGAAGGGCATTGACTATAAACACATAGAGCTCATCTCCATGAAGAAATTACAAAAGAAAATTTATGTCAAGTCAAGAATTTTCACTCTTTTTCTTGCAAAACTAGATGAAGTTCAACCATCAATTTAGCCATGTTCTTCTTCAAAGGAAAAGTATCTAAGAATAGAAGGGATTATATGAATATAAGGATTTATTCAACCACCATCATCCTTGCCTCCTAAATAAGAGGTTGACCATCCTATCAACTTGTTGCCCAATAAAAGCCTATCAACAAACCTCCCTATCACTTATCTAAGTTTGAGAGGGAAGAGGTGGAGCACCAAGTCAAAGAGTTACCAGAAATGGGCAAGTCAATCATTGTTTGCCTCTCCCCTGCTCTTGGTCAAAAGAAGGATGGATCATTTCGCATGTGCATTGATTACATGGATTTGAATAAATCAACTGTTAAGAATAGGTATCATATGTCTTGCATTGATAATATTTTGGATGATCTTAAGGACACAAAAGTCCTACCAAAATAGATCTTTGTTCGGGTTACCATCAAATTTGAATGAAGTAAGGGAATGAGTTCAAAATAGCCTTTCAGACTGAAAGGGGATTATAACACTTCTTGGTCATGCCTTTTGGACTTTCTAGTGAACCTACTACTTTTCAAGCCCTTATGAATAAGATATCAATGTAGTCATTCTTATTTAAAACAAACCTTATTTTCTTTGATGATATACTTATCTATAGCAAGTCCAAGGATGAGCATTTGAAGCATGTACAAGAGGTCTTTGATACACTAAGAAGATATGAACTCTCTGCCAAGATGATATGGAAGGTATTTGATACACTAAGAAGATATGCACTTTTTGCCAAGATGACAAGTGTTCTTTCATGGAAGATGAAGTGGAATACTTAGGTCATATTATGGAAGAGCAAGGAACTAAACTGGATCCAAAAAAAGTAAAATGTGTCAAAGAATGGCCTACCCCTACGAATTCAACATCTTTGAGAGGATTCCTTGGATTATCTTCCTTTTGTAGGAGGTTCATTAGGAATTATGCTCATGTGGCTACTCCATTGACGGATGGGCTTAAAAAAGAAACTTTCTATTGGGACTCCATAGTTGACAAAAGCTTTAATGAGCTGAAATCTCTTCTAATTTCAGCACCTATTCTTGCATTCTTGGACTTCTCTAAGGATTTCATCATATGTGCGGATGCTTGTGGAAGAGGAGTCATAGCTTATGAGAGCCAAAATCTTGGTGACAAGGAGTGCGAACTACATGTTTATGAGCAAGAGATACTAGTTATATTGCATACCATTAAAAAGTGGCATCACTATATCTATGGTAGCCATTTCAAAGTCAAAAGTGATCAACGTGTGCTGAAATGCTTTCTTTGGTAACCAATTTTTTCTCCCAAGAAACAAAGATGGTTGGCCACTCTTCAAGGACATAACTTTGAGATATCATATATGGCTAGAAAAGATGATGTGGTAGCAAATGCTTTGTCAAGAATGTGAGTTGTTCAATTTCCAAGATTCTTTGGTAACCAATTTTTTCTCCCAAGAAACAAAGATGGTTGGCCACTCTTCAAGGACATAACTTTGAGATATCATATATGGCTAGAAAAGATGATGTGGTAGCAGATGCTTTGTCAAGAATGTGATTTGTTCAATTTCCACTATCTCCATTGTGCATAAAGATTGGATCCATGATATTTAATAACAGTACTTTCTTGATGAGCAAGCATCCAAAATGATGAAGGAATTTTAGCAAGGCAACAAATGAGAAGAGTATCTAAATTATAAGTGGTATAATGGTCTTCTTTGGTATCATGGATGGGCCTATTTGACTCCTCATTCATCTTTCAAATACCATATTTTGCAAGAGATGCACTCTTCAGTTTTAACGGTCATCGTGGTTTGTTCAAGATATTTGATAATATCCATAAGAGCTTTTATTGGGAAGTAATTTGGAGGGATATTAAAGATTATGTCATGAGATGTTTTTCATGTCAACAAAACAAGGATTCCACACTTCTACCCAATGGATTGCTTCAGCCACTACATATTCCTCATAGGAAGTGGAGTGGCATTAGCATGGATTTTATTATAGGATTTCCTACAATGAAGCATGGGTGGAATATCATTCATGCGGTTGTAGAACAATTGACTAAATTAGTCAATTTCATCCCAACAAAGATTCAATTTACAGCAAAGCAAGTGGTTGATCAGTTTATGTAAAGTATATTCAAATTTAATGGGATGCTAATGAAGTTTGTGTTTGATCATGACACTAAATTTATGGGCAAATTTTGGAAGATTTTGTTCTCTTCTATGGAGAATATTTTGACCCCTAGCATTTCTTATCATCCACAAATGGACGGCCAAACCAAAAGGGTTAATAAATAGCTAGAGGTATATTTGCGACACTTTTGCCATGATACACAAAATCATGGGATCATTGGCTTCACCTTTCGTAGTTTTGCTATAATAATACTCATCACATGAGTATTGGAATGAGTTTCAATGCATTGTATGGTTATAAAGTTCAAGTGCCTTTTACGTTGTTTCATGATGATATGAATCATCATGCTCATAAAGAGTTAGAGAAGATGGAGGCTCTTATGAAGCAATGCAAGGACAATATTAGAAAAGATCAAGAGACAATGAAATCCTATGGGGATGAGAAACTAAGGTATGTAGAAATTGACAAAGGTGAATGGGTTTTCCTGAAGGTTCCAAAATGTCATTATGGTTCTCTTAAGGGAGGGCATAATAAAATTGCCCATCGTTTTTATGGTCCATACAAAACAATCAAGCTAGTTGGGGATCTTACATAAAAACTTGATTTTCCTTCAACTACTCATATCCACAATGTCTTCCATGTATCTCAACTTAAAAAGTACGTTGGCCCTAAAATTCAAGTTCTTGAAGAACTACCTCCCCTTGATGAAGATACTTTGTTAATGATTTACGAACTCGAAAAGATTATCGACATGTGGGAGAAGGTTCTATAGAACCAAATTCTTGTGGAGTATCTCATTAAGTGGAAGGGTTTGCCTATGGAAGACTCTTCTTGGCAATATGCCTCTTATTTGGAATAATGTCCATGGCTACTTCAAGAGGATACTTCCCTCAACGACTAGTAAACAGCTTGTTGCATTAAATTTTTGTAAAAAAGTTAATTGCCTTATCTTCATCAAAATTAGATTTTAAAGGCATGATTGGATACTATATATTTTCCTCTATATTTCTATAGTTTGCACATGCAAATTGGACACTTCTACTTCAAGTTATGTCCAAAATTGTACCACGGCTTGTTTTGGATAGCTTACAATGGTTTCTCCACCAAATATACTTCTCCTTCATCGACTTACATGGTACTCTTCAACTTGAAGTTTTATTTCATCATGGTCCATAATCTTAGAGCTATCCTTATAGTCTTCATTTGTAATTTTTTCCAATTTGATCTTTGGGGACAAAGCTCTTTTACATCAGGATGGCTTGTAATAAACTAAAATCAATATCTTAGCCACTATTTAGCCTTAGGTCTAGGGGCAGGTACAAAAGGCTAAGTTATAACTTATTAAGCATCTTTTCCCAATTGTAAACCTTCCTTGTTTGAGTTTTCCGCCTCCCACTATCCATTGAGGGTGCATACTCTTTGGCCACCATGGCATTGGGGTGGACTCCATGTCCCTCCATAGCATGAGGAGAATATCATGCTACAGCATTTCATGAATGATTCTCAGCCTTTGTATTTCAAATGGTAACATGATTCATGGCAACCTAGCTACCTTGGCTATGGCTTTCTTAGAATTTGTGTATTTCTTTTATTTTTAGTATGTTTAGCTTGTTGTGGGAATTTTCCTCTTTACAATATACAAGTTAAAAAGTATCCCTATATGCCCCAAGCCTAATTATAAGACCAAATTGGTAGTTAAGGGTTCCAAGTAAGAACATGGTGTTGTCTTTGATGGAGTCTTTTCTCTTGTGGTCAAAATGATGGCCCTATGCTATATACTAGTATTGTTTGCTTAGCTAGATGGATCTTTATTAAATGGATATATAAAGATAGCTTTTCTATATGGGGACTTGCATGATGAGATTTATATGTAGTATCCCAAGGTCTTTGAGGAAAAAGGTAGATAACACCTAGTGTGCAAGTTGAGAAGTATCATTTATGGTCTTAAGCACGTAACTAGGGAATGGTACCACAAGTTTGATGGTTTTATATATTCACAAGGATATAGTCGTAGTCAACATGAAGAAGACTCATGATGGTAGTTTTATGATTTTGATACTCTATGTGGATAATATTCGTATTGCGCTGGAAGAGCTTATGATGAGTTGGATGCCTTGAAAACCCAGCTCAAGAAAAGTTTTGAGATGAAGAACATGAGACATGCCTTGCATATTCTTGGGATGTGCAAGATGATAAGATTATTGGCAGTCCTCTACCTTCTCATATAAATTTTTGTTAGGATAATCGTCCACATTTTGATGAGCAGAAGGCCAAGATGGACAAGATCCCTTATGCATCCACAATGGAAAGTTTAATGTATGCCATGATAGCCACTCATCTTGACATAGTCTTTGCAGTGGTAGTCATAACACGCTATATGGCTACACCTAGAAAATGGCATTGGGATATTTTGAAGGGTATCATGAAGTACCTAAAGGGCACAACAGATATATGCATATGTTATGTTGGCCAAGATACAGGAGTTGTGGGGTACAGTGAGTATAATTATGCAAGACATGCATATAGTAAGAAGTCCACCTCTAGTTATGTATTTACTTTTGCTGAAGGTGTTGTTTCTTGGATGTCTAGGATATAGAAATGCACAACTCTCTTCACTAAAGAGGCAAAGTATGTTACAGTCATTGAGACTTGCAAATCTGGTTAGGCCATCAAACCTTAGTATTATTGATGTGGTCCTTGCATTGCATTCAAATTTTATAAGTGTTATTCAGTTGGCCAAGAATTTGGTCTTCCATGTGAAGATAAAGCACATTGAGATGAGCTATCACTTTATTAGGGAGGTGATAGAGGACAAGTCCATTGAGCTTTTGTCACAGTCTCGAGTGATAAGAATCCTGTAGGTCTACTCACTATAATGGGTTCTGGATGAGTTGTTCCTCATCCTATTGTACTCTATATATAATTGTACTTTGTTACTTGTTTCTCATTCTCTCCTCACTAGGGGCACATTTTCCTTTAAGTGGGAGGTTGTTGGGGATAAAGGCCTTATGCCTAGCCACCCATGTATTAGTTACACTGACAATATCCACACACCTGTACACTACAGGTGGTCACCACCCATCACTATCACTTCATTCTTTATTCTTTCAGAGATATTTGAATCAGGGAAGGCCAATTATACATTGTCATTGTTGGAGTTCCCACATCTTCTATCTCTCTTGCTCTTTCCCTCTTCCTTCTTCCACCATAGCTCTTAGTTCCACTTGTGGGATTCTGCTCAAGGCTCGCTCCCTTCATTTTTGCATTTTTGTTAAGTATGCATAAGTTGAAAAAGAGTCTAGTTTGCTAGGAGATGTCAAAACTTTTAAACCATATGTCGTAGTATCTATAGCTACGAATGATTTTTTGATGCCATTTCATCAAGAAGCTTCTACATCTATCTTTGCCAAATTTTGGCTCAAGAGATAAACCTATTTCTTTTGAAATGGATCTTACCTCTACAATGGAGCAACCAAATCATGAGATAACTTGCTTCCAGAGAGATCATTCTGTGGTTTGTGCATCATTTTTTACAGGTCACCCTGGCCTCAGCCTATATAGTCACGTAGTTTGTGGCTATAATGATGTATCAAGTTTGTGAAAATTATACAATTAGACTAATGTATTTGATAAAGTTTATATCTCATTTCTCAATAGGTTGGTGTGCAATTACTCGTGTGACTTCCATTTTATCCTTTTGAATAGGAAGCTTCATATGATGGCACTCATCACTTTGACAATTCTAGCCACATCTTTAAAGAGGATGAGCCACCATGATTAGGCTTGGATGTCCTCCAACTATGCCATCATGAGTTTCTTGCATGACATCCTCAATTTCATGCTCACAAATGTACCATCTTAAGAGACCATTGTGCCCTAGGTGATACAAGTGAACTATGAAAGAATCAATTGGTGGGTTGGGTCCAAATCAAGAGATGTGTCAATAGAACCTTATGATTGGTTGTTCTAATAGGCCTTGCTTGAGGATATGCACTATATCTTTAGCCCAATGAGGCATGAGATCAATCTTAAAGAGCTAAACTAATGAGCATCAAGGAGTTTGTTGTCAACTCTTGTAGCCTTCTTGCCACTAGTCACTCGTGATAATTGATTGGCAATGAAGTGCTTCTTTACTTTACATAATGCAATAGAGAAGTTAAACTTGAACAGCAATAGAAGCCATCTAGTGATGCATCTCATGGCATAGGGTTTGTTTGCAAGGTATAATAGTGCATGATGGTCAAAATGTAGAAATTACAAGGCACACTAACAGAATTTGAGTAAGGAGTAGAGAACACACAACAAAGATAAGAAGAACATAGATTGCTTTAATTTCAAATGAACGGATACAAAGATGGTTCTATCCACCCGCACACTTTCATTGTGAATCTTAGATTGCAATCTAGAGATGATTGAGATTAAGGGTACTTGGAAGAACTCTGACTAGGTCAAAGATAGATTAGTGATGGCTTTGGAGAGGTCTTCCTTTTATAGTCTAGGAAGGTAGTCTAGTCGGCCTGATCTGACCATATTATCAACCTTTCCTATTCAGCCAAGGAATATTCTCTTTATCATTAACAAAGGTTATCATTTTGCCATTCGAGCACATAGACCTCATTTGACATACAAGTCAAGACCCAACCAATATCCATACTCATGGATGGCTTATCCTCATAGTGGGGGCCTTAGAGCACCATGGGTCATTGGTGGCACCTTATGAGGTTGGAACATTGAGTATATCTAACACCCCCGCTCAATATCCACGTGCAAGTGAACTACATCCTTGGCCCAACACCAAGGATTTGAATATGAATTTAAAGGAGATCCTTCATAAGAGCTTTGGTGAAGATATCTACTCGATTCTCCTCTATTGAAGTAGACCAGCTCTACTATCCCATCCTTGATTAACTCGCAAACATAGTGATAATGGATCTCAATGTGTTTGGTGCATGCATGAAAAACTAGATTTTTAGAAATGGTGATGCAAATCTGATTGTCACATCTTAGCAATATTGTATATTCATCATGTACTCCCATATGCCATAGGATCCTCCTTAACCTATTACTTCACATGCAGCAAAACAAGCTACCTTTTACTTTGCTTCGATAGAAGACAATGCCATAGTTGGTTTCTTCTTACTAATCCAAGAGAATATTCCTAAACCTAAAGAGAAATAATATCCAAAAAATAATTTTCTGAAATCATTGTCACCAGCCCAATATGAGTCAAAATTCCCCATAACACCACTTCCAAAATAGTATGTGATACCATAGTGAAGATTTTCCTTCAAGTATATGAGCACCCATATCATGATTTTGTTTGAGAACCTACTCAAAACACCAATAGAAAAACTGATATCTGGCCTAGTGGTACACAAGTAGATGAGGCTCCAACCAACCTCATGTACCTCCCAATGTCTACTAGTGTTGACGTACCCTCAATGGATAACTTCACATTGACATCCATAGGTGTAGCTATCTTCATATACTCTGTCATGCCAAATGCTTTTAAGATCTCCCATGCATACTTCTTTTGAGAGATGAAGATTTTGTCTACCAGACTTCAATCTCCAAATAAAAGTGTAACAAGCCTAAGTCGGTCATTTCAAACTTAGAGCTCAAAGCCTTTCTAGTTGATGGATCGCATATTCATAATCACCCATAATAAGAAGGTCATCCACATATAGGACAATCACTACAAACTTTTTGCCATCCCTTTAAATATACAAATTAGCATCCAAGACACAACTTTTGAAATTTAAGCCTAAAATGAATTTATCTATCTACTGGTACTATGCTCTAGGGCCTTATTTCAGTCCATATAATGCCTTCTTTAGCTTAAAAACTTTGTTCTTAGAATGGGGGACCTCAAATCCCAATGGCTCAGTCAGCTACACCTCCTTCTTGAGGTCTTCATTCAAGAATGTTGATTTAACATCCATTTGGTAAACTAGCCACTTCTTATGAGTAGCCACTACAAGTACTGTGAAAATAGTGGTTATTCTGGCAATTGGAGCAAATGATTCTTGAAAATTAAATCTTTTAATAACTTATGAAAATCCTTGTGCAACTAATCTAGCTTTGTACTTTTCTAAGTTGCCTTAGCCTTGTACTTTACCATTTAGACCCACTTGGTACCAATAATCTTCCTCTCTTTTTTTGCCGATCCACTAACTCCCAACTATTATTCTTCATTATGCTATCAAAATCAACTTTCATAGCTACTCTCCATGCTAGATTAGCTAGTACTTCTTCCAGGTCTATTGGCTCCTTTACTTCTCTCATAATCTCAGCCACTAACAAGGTCATATTGACTATATGAGCTAAAGCATTTCTTTGCTCCTCTATTCTCAAAGACCTCCTTGGTCCATTTTCCTTTTCCTCAACTATGGTAGGCATAGGATTATTGTGATCATAGATCTACTTATCCATCTCAGCAATGGATTTTCTAATGGCGTGATTGCAAGTTGGTGAATTATTTCCTCATCATTTGAAGATGATGCTTCCTTCGCCTTAAGGATACGGATAGCTTTTGGGATAGGTTCATAGTGGACTACTAATTTGCTAGATGATAAAATGGAAGAACTTATATTCTTCTCCTCTATTCTATGTGGCTACTCCTTGAATACCACATCACAGCTTGCTATGATCTACTTTGCCTCTTGGTCATACAATTTGTAAGTATTTTACTCATCATTATAATCCAAGAAGACACATTTTGTACTTTTTGGATTTAACTTATTTCTCTTATCCTTTCAAACATGTGCATAACATTCACTTCTAAAAGTTCTAAAATGTGAGACAAATGATTTCTTATCAAAATAGGTCTCATGAGGAGTTTTTCCCTTAACAACCTTTGTGTAACTCCAATTGAGAATATAGACTATAGTATTAATAGCTTCTGCCTCTTAGAACTGGTTATGTAATCCCTTGCCCTTTAACATGCACTTTGCCATTTCTACAATAGTGATATTTCAGCATCATGAGGAGTTTTGTCCTTAAGAGCCTTTGTGAAATTTGATTGAGAAACTATATGATGAGGGTTGATATGACTATGTTTTTTGTTATTTTTTATTGGATTTTTAGCTACTTTTTGTATGATTTGAATGCTAATTGATTGTTTTGGAAGTTTTTGAGAGATTTTTGAATAAGGTTGAATAGATTTGAGAAGCTCATAATTTTTTTCAGTGGAGATATGATGTGTTAATAGGTTGTGTTGAGTGCATGATAGGTTCTAATTAGTTCTGTTTAGCTTTTGTTTTGTTCTATTTTCTTGCTATATGAGAGGTTGAAATGATTATTGATGGATTTTGAGAGTGTTTGGAAGCTTATTGAATGATTCTTGATTGTTTTGAATGGTTTTACTTTAGCTAAAAGCTTTCTGATGACTTTCTGTTAAGCTTCTATTGAGCTTCTGACTTTGTTTTGTTTTTGCTCAATATGCCTATGTAAGTGTTTTGTTGGATGAAATGTGTAGCATGGGAAATTTTTCTAATCTTGAAAAGAGATTAATACAAGTTCAAAATAGCTCAAATAAGTGAAAGAAGTAGATGTTAAAGACTCAAGTGAAGACTAAAGTGATAGTGACAATGTTGAGCTGCAAAAGGACAATGTAGTGGCTCTGATGACCTTTCATAGTAGACATACATCTTCAGAGGGGTACCCACAACCAAGGAGGAATTATGGATGATTATTCTTCATTATTCCAATTTACTATTGAGAGAGAGCATGTGTGTGTGTGTGAGTGTATGTGAGAGCCAATTTTTCATACAAAACAATGTATCTATGAGAGTGAGAGATCATGAGAGAGATTATGAAGACTATGAAGCTATTGAATATGAATACTATGTGATTACTTTCTTTCAAAGTGGAGTATTTCTTTATGTTATCTTATTCTTTTGGTGAAGAATATGAAGAATGTGTTGAAATTTTGTTGTGATAAATTCGTGGCAGAATTATCATATGATGTTGCATGAAGATTTGAGAAGATTGGTGTTGTTTTTCTTCTTGTGGTTGATTAAAATATGAAGAACATGCTTACTGATGACAATATATATTTTCTTAGAGTATATTCCCCATTTTTCTTGGTGTTCCTCTCTTGGGTCTCCATTTTTTGGTATGCAGCAAGGGAAAACTACCATTACCAAGTACTAATAGAGGCTAAAAATGGAAGAAGTGGCATTGTTGAAGAGAAAGTAAAGCAATGGAAGATTGGAGAATCCCTGCAATTGAGAATTGGATATCTTCATTGCCAAAGCCACTTTCTACAAGAAGTACATTTCTCAATAGTGGAATCATGTCACTATCTTGATGTGAGCCCTATGTGACATATTGATTACACTGTCTTCTAAATCTACAGAAAGTTGTATCATAATAGCCAATTATTTTCCACAAACTGAAAAGAAAAGCAAAAACAAAGAGAATGACCATCCATGGGAGATTTGGCCTTCATTGAAGAATTTCTAGACATCATCAAGTGGGAGATTGTGAAGAATCTTCAAGAATAGTGGTCAGTCAAAGTTCACATGAACAAGAAGAAAAAGAGTTGGAATCTATTCGTGGATGCTCAACAACATTATACTAGGATGCATGGTGCACTAACAACCTTCTGTTTGTCCAATTGGCAACCCACTACAAAGCTAGTAGACAAAGTGTTCTTCACAACATATGCTATTGAAACCCTCTAAAGTTGGTATTATCAAAATGATAGCACTATGGCAATCCTCAAAAGAATGAGTTTTGATGCCTTCAAAACCAAATATCTTCTCCTCTGTAGTGAAATGAAAGTTGAATTTAGGGATATTGAAAAGAAGGAAGTAGAAGAAATGTTGGTAAGAGAGTCCTCCAAGGACTAAAGCCCTTTTGATTCTATTTTGTCGAGGTACAGACAAACTAGGTGGAGCTAACTCCCTGATGAATGATGTGATCAAGTGGCAAGCACTAGAACAAGTCCAGAGGTACATGAGAAGAGAGAAGGCAAAAATCAAAGCTGAGAACAAGCTAGCAGCAAAAGCCTCCTTTGATGCCCTTGTGGCACTCTTTACAGATGTCCCCTTCCTAGTTAAATCCATCATGTAAATATTGATGACAGGCCAACGAATGTAGTCATGTTGCCCATCTTTAAGGGAGAGTACAATGAAGACCCTAATCTACATATAGCTAAGTTTATGATAGCGTGTATAGCCAACAATGCCAAAACCCCCGAGCATTAGTTGGTGAGATCCCCCCTACTTTCAAAGGCATGGTGTTTCAGTGGTATGAGAGACAAGCAACAAGAACTTTTGGTACATGGGACGCGACTTAAAGTTGGCCTTCCTTACTAAATTCAAGCATGAAGGTTTTGAAGAGCAAATGCAAGAGGAGTTCATGAACTTAAGTCATTCCTCTAGTGATAAACAAGTGAAAGTATACGGCTCTAGAATGGAATCCATACTGAAGAGATGGACCAACTATCGCTTGGATGAAGGCATCCAGAAGGGAGTTTTTCTTAGAGACCTACAGCCAGAAGTTTGTAAGTTTGTGGAATTGAGAAGACTAGTCAACTTGCAAGTTGTAATGGAAGGTGCAAGACTGAATGATGAAGGCTATCGATGACCTCAAGAAGAGAAGACCTACCTTAGACATAGTTCTTGATAGTAGGCACTATAAGCTAACTCCATGAAGAAGAAAAGTCCTTATCAATGGGTGAATACCTTCTGTCTAATCTTGGAAATTACCTTTGACAATGAGATAGAGATATGGATGTATTGTTCTCCCTATTACATGGCTGCAGTAGAGACAAAGTCAGAAGTAGGGTCTGATCCAAAGACAAAGACAGATATAGGAGTAGAGATAGACATAGAAGCAAAGACAAAGGAATTCAACAAAGAATCCATTCTTCACTTACAAAGCCCCTACAGAGGAAGAGACATAGTCTAAAGAGGATGATGATGATGATGTTGGGGGTAAAGGCGCCTCCGCCGTGCCTCCCCGTGTATTACTACACTGACAGTACCCGCCATTGCACACTGCAGGTGGCGGGCGCCCGTCACGTCACTTTATTATTTATTCTTTTAGTGACAGTTTGAATAAAGGAAGTCCCGGTCACACATTGTGATCATTGGAGTTCCCATTTCTTGTCTCTCTCTTTCTTGCTCTTGCTCTCCTGCCATAGCTCGTGTGCAAGCTTCGATCCTTCTCACCTTTCAACTGGTATCAGAGCTTGGCATTCTCTTGCTCAAGCTCGACTCGATGCTTCCCGACCTTCGCATCGACTGGCTTCACGCATTGGGTCTCCATCCCGGCAGCCATAGCCGACCTCTCGAGCTCCCGACTCTCCCCGGTTTCCCGAGCTCCATCCCGACCTTCTTGACCTTCATAAGGGCCTTGCCCTTGAGGTATTGCTTCAGCATTTGCAGGCATTTGAGTGTATTCTCAGTTTGAAACAGGGCAGGAACAAAGGGCAGCCACTCTTCTTGAGCTCCATAGCTCATATCTTCCCTCCCCTTTGCATTGGGCCTTCATGGCTTGGTATGTGCCTACCTTGGGCCATCATTGAGCCCCCCATACTCAACATTCAGCCACGTTGATTTCAGCGCACCTATTCAGCCCTCCCCTCCTCACGTGTTGAAGCTGCAGCCACTTGATCCTCATCAAGCCCTTGTGTGTGGCCTATTGGGGCTTATTTTGGAGCCCCCCAACCATCATAACTCCACGTGATTGGTAGCAGCACTTCAGGCCTCAACATGCTAAATATGGTGCCCATTTTCAGACTTTGACCTCCACGTTTTACAGTTGAATGCTTTGTTGCTCATGGAGCACTCATCATTGGCCTATTTGGAGGGCATTTGAGCCATTTTTTGGATGTCATTTTGATGCTTTGGCTTGACATTGAGGTTGGGAGATGATCATTCTCAGTTTTGAAACTGTCATTCACTGCATAACAGTGCTAGAAACAGGGCAGCACCCCTAACACTGACATTTGTTGCTTATGCCTCATTCCATTGGAGCTATTTGATGCCCATATGCGGTCTACTTCCTACCCGGATGTATTGGGGATGTATGCATTTGGTTTGACCATGATTTTGGCTTGAATTCGGGGCTGAAATCTACTGTTTAGAACAGTAAATACATACTGGAATAACAGTGGGCTGAAGGTACTTTACATGCTTTGGCACTTACCTACCGATACCGGATGTATGCTTTGAGCTTTGGCATGATGTCTCTGACATTTGGGGACGACTTGGAGCATATGTATGAGATTATGGGATGCTTTTGAGCTTCGCATTAGCTCCGTCTTCACTGGCATTTGGACCGACTTGGCATGCTCGTGGACCGCCTATGCCTCATGTCTCTGCTTGACAGTTAGGCTTTTGCATTACATGCTTTGGTTCGTGACATATGCTATTTGGTTTTTGTATGCCATACCAACATTTGGAGCTTGGATTTGGATGTATTTGAGCATTCCTGGCTTACTTGATCACTGATCTTGGTTGCTATTTGGATGTCATTGAGTTGACCGAGAGCTTATTTGGGCTTATGTATTGCTTCATGGTTAACACGACCGGTGCTTCATGTATGTCATGCTCTCTTGGATGCGCTTGATGCATTGACAGGGTCACTTATCACTGGTGCTTTCTCTTGGGTTGTTTGAGCTTCTGAGCTTGCTTTGTACGCCTTTTGTGCCAGTGGGAGCATTTTACATGCTTGCTTGACCTTTGATAGTTGCATGCTATTGGAGCACTTACATGTATTTGGAGTAGTTTATGTCTTGAGTAGCTACATACGCATTGAGACTTTGGGATCATACTCCGATCTTTATGGATATGCATTGATGTACTCTTGGTTCATAGGATGCTTATGAGCTGAGTCTCATATTTGGATCTTTCTCTTTGACCAGACAGCTATTTGTGTCAGGTTTTGGCAGTTACAGGAACACTTTGCCTAGAGTGTCTGGGGGTGTGCCTTTCACTGGCAGATGTTATTTTGACATGCTTCGGTGTTGAGCTCATGTTCTTTTCACTGTCATTGGCCTTTCTTATGTCTGTTTCATGCCGGCTTTGGACCTAGCATTGTTTGCTTGACATTGGATCCTATTTTGGGACAGTTTGCTCTCTAGACTGCATACCTGCAATTTATTACAGCAAGTAGTTATTGGTGGATTGAGCAGTATTTTTTATGCTGAAATATCCTGACTTGGTGTATCGCACCTAGTACTAAGTGGGCAGCATCTTTTGGCACACTTTTCTCGCCATTTGGAGCTCATTTCAGTGGATTTTGGGCATTTTCTGCAGTAAAACAGGCAGCAGTTTTACATTGTCTGTGCATTTCCAGCCTGCATTATGGCATCCTCTTCGACTGATAATGCCATATTTAACATCACAAAGTTGGATGGTACCAACTACTCTTATTGGAAGAGTCAAATTTGGCAGGTCTTGGTGTAGAAATCTTAGATTAAGCCACTTCAGTTGAGTGGGGAGCAGCCTGAAACTATGGACAATGACGACTGGCTTGAACTTGATGAGCTATGCAAGTCCACGATTGTATTGTCTCTCACTGAACAGGTACATTATAATGTATTTGAGGAAGCACAGAGTGCATGGGATCTATGGAATAAGATCAAGAATCTTTATGATAAGAAAAGTCCGGCGAGTCAGATGTACTGGTTGAAGCAGCTTATGGATCTGTGCATGAAGGATAATGCAACTATGTCTGCTCACTTGAGCCAGTTCCATGCTATACTGAAGAACCTGACTTCGCAGGATATCACCTTTGGAGAGGAAGTAACTCCTCTTTTCTTGCTTGGGACTCTGAATGAGTCATGGGATGTTTTCCGTACTACTCTTTGTGCCTCTAGTGCTACTCTAAAATTGGTAGATGTTGAGAGTGCTCTTCTTTAGGAAGAGGTGAATCGCAAAAACTTGGATGCCTCTCGTGGTAGTCATGCTTTGACAGTTAGAGGCAGGAATGACAGGTATGACCGTGGTAATGGCCGAGGCCATGACTCGCAGAAGGGTCGGTCTAAATCTCGTGGCAAGTCGCGTAGTAAGTCGCGTGGGCGCAATGCAAATGTCACTTGTCATCATTGTGGGAAAAAGGGCCATATTAGACCACAGTGTCATGAGTTGCGCAATGAGAAGCGCAAGGATAAGGGGAAAGATAAAGTGCAGGAGAAGTCCTCTGATCGCAGCATAGTACCTGCGAAGTCCAGCGTCAAGATTGAGGAAATTAATGTCACGCAGACTGAGGAGTCTGATGGTGGTGATGAGTTTATACTTGCAGCTAGTTCTTCTGATGCTTCACACTTGACTGAGACATCTAGTATGTATGCACAGTGCTGGTTATTGGATTTAGGAGCATCCTTCCATGTGACGCCTTACCGTGAGTGGTTCCACTCTTACCGCACTATATCTGGTTCAGTCAAACTTGGAGACGACAGGTCTCTTGACATTGTGGGCATGGGTGATATTCAGTTGCAGTTTTCCACTAGCAGTTCACTTTTGCTTAGGGATGTACGTCATGTACCTGCGCTTACGCGCAGTCTTATGTCTGCAGGACAACTGGATGATGCAGGATTTCATGTATGTTTTGGGGATTCTGCCTGGAAGATTACTCGTGGCAGACTTGTGCTTGCTAGAGGCGCCAAGGCTGGCAGCCTCTATCCTCTTGTTGTATCTGGGTCCTCAGTTGACCATGTTTTGGCAGTGGGTTCTATCCCACATGTATCACTTTGGCATGCTCGTTTAGGGCACATGTCTTTGAAGGGAATGAAAATGTTATCTGGTTTGCAGTATCTTCCGCCTTTGGATTATGCATGTTTTGACTCGTGTGATCATTGTCTTTATGGTAAGCAGAATAGGTCTACGCATAAGAAATCGGGTAGGCCATGCATGAGTGAGCCCTTGGCATTGGTGCATTCCGATGTTTGTGGGCCTATGCCTTGCATGTCTATGGGTGGCGCGAAGTACTTCGTTACCTTCATTGATGATTTTTCTAGGAAAGTGTGGGCTTATCCCATAAAGCAAAAGCCCGATGTCTTGGCAATTTTTCAGAGATGGCTTGCTCTTGTTGAGAACCAGACTGGGTATAGGTTGAAATGCCTTAGGACAGATAATGGGGGAGAATATGTCTCGCATGCTTTTGAGCAGTTTTGTGATGACAGGGATATTAAGCGTCAGTTGACCGCCCCTTACACCCCACTCCAGAATGGTTTGGCTGAGCGCATGAACAGGACTATTCAGGAGCATGTGCGCTCTATGCTTAGCCATGCAGGCCTACCCCAGAGTTTTTGGGCTGAGGCAGTTAGTACGGCAGTGCATGTCATAAACCGATCGCCTTCCAGTGGATTGGATTTCCAGGTTGCAGAGGAAGTTTGGGCTGGTAAGCCACCCTCTTATGCGCATCTCTGTGTCTTTGGATGTGAGGCATTCTGCCATGTGCCCAAGGACAAGAGGAGTAAATTGGATCCAAAGAGCATTAAATGCATATTCCTTGGCTATGGTGAGTCAGGAGAGATGGGCTATCACCTATGGGATCCGCAGGTGCGGAAAATAGTACACAGCCATGATGTCATCTTCCATGAAGACAAGATGCACAGGCAGCCTGAGAAGGTGGTTGAGATCCGCATAGTGATCTTTCAGGAGGAGCCTAGAGCTCCAGCACAGCCAGTAGTACAGCCTGCAGCAGTTCCTCCCCAGGGCCAGGGTGTTGGACAGGCAGTTAGACAGGCAGCAGAGCCTGCGGTGAGACAGTCTGCTAGAGACAGACGTCCACTTGACAGATTTCAGCCCTCTATGCATTATGTTTTGGTTACAGATGCAGGAGAGCCTTTCACTTATGATGAGGCTATGCGCAGGGGTGACAGTCACTCCTAGGAGAGGGCTATGCAGTCTGAGATAGACTCCCTACATAAGAATGAGACTTGGGATTTGGTTGCCTTGCCTAAGGGCAAGAAGGCTTTGCCATGCAAGTGGGTGTACAAGCTGAAAAGTACCCCTGGACACCCCAAGCCGGCATACAAGGCTAGATTGGTAGCAAAGGGTTTTAAGCAGGAACATGGTGTGGACTTTGATGAGGTCTTCTCTCCTGTGGTTAAGATGACCACCCTGCGCTTAGTCTTGGCTTTGGTTGCACAGCTTGACTTAGATCTATATCAGATGGATGTCAAGACGGCTTTTCTACATGGGGACTTGCATGATGAGATCTATATGGATCAGCCTAAGGGCTTTGCAGAACCTGGCAGGGAGCACCTAGTGTGCAAGTTGAAGAAGAGCTTCTATGGCTTGAAGCAGGCACCTAGGGAATGGTATCATAAGTTTGATGCCTTTATGCAGTCACAGGGCTACAGCAGGAGTGCTATGGATCCGTGTCTTTACATGAAGAAAGCCCGTGATGGCAGTTTGCTTATCTTGGTACTCTATGTTGATGATATGCTGATAGCAGGGAAAGCTCATGATGAGCTAGATGCTCTTAAATCTCAGCTGAAGAAGAGCTTTGAGATGAAGGATTTGGGACAGGCCTCATATATACTTGGGATGCGCATTAAGCGCGATAGGCATCAGGGGTTTTTGTATCTCTCACAGCGGGAGTACATTCATAAAGTCCTTGAGCGCTTCCGCATGCAGGACGTAAAGCCTATTGGCTGTCCATTACCTTCTTATGTGAAGGTATCTCAGGCCGATTGTCCGCAGACAGATGAGCAGAGGGCCGAGATGGCCAAGATCCCTTATGCTTCAGCCGTGGGCAGTTTGATGTATGCCATGATAGCCACTCGTCCAGATATTGCGCATGCAGTTGGTGTTGTGGCACGCTATATGGCTACACCTGGCAGCAGACATTGGGATGCCGTGAAGGGTATCATGAGATACCTGAAGGGCATAGCAGATATGTGTACTTGCTATGGCAGCCAGGATACAGGGGTCGTGGGGTACACTGACTCCGATTATGCAGGACATGCAGATAGTAGGAAGTCCACTTCTGGCTATGTATTCACCTATGCTGGAGGGGCTGTCTCTTGGATGTCCAGGGTTCAGAAGTGTACGGCTTTGTCTACCACTGAGGCCGAGTATGTTGCAGCCACTGAGGCTTGCAAGGAGGCCATATGGTTAGGTCGTCTAGTTGCTGACCTTGGGATTGATGCTACACCTACACTACATTCGGATTCTATGAGTGCCATTCAGTTGGCTAAGAATCCGGTCTTCCATGCGAAGACGAAACACATTGAGGTGAGGTATCACTTCATACGTGGTGTCGTGGAGGACAGGTCTGTTGACCTTGTCAAGATCTCCACTGACGAGAATCCTGCAGATCTGCTCACGAAGAGCCTCACTACTGAGCACTTTGCCTTCCTCAGGAGGTTGATGGGCGTTGGATGAGATGTCGCCTTTCCTCATCCCTTGTACCTATGTACATTTGTATCGTCTTTTCTTTTTTCTTTTCTCTCTCACTAGGGCAGATTTGCCTTTAAGTGGGAGGTTGTTGGGGGTAAAGGTGCCTCCGCCGTGCCGCCCCGTGTATTACTACACTGACAGTACCCGCCACTACACACTGCAGGTGGCGGGCGCCCGTCACGTCACTTTATTCTTTATTCTTTTAGTGACAGTTTGAATAAAGGAAGGCCCGGTCACACATTGTGACCGTTGGAGTTCCCATTTCTTGTCTCTCTCTTTCTTGCTCTTGCTCTCCCACCATAGCTCGCGTGCAAGCTTCGATCCTTCTCACCTTTCAGATGATAGTCCAGAAGAAGATTATAAAAGTACATTGGAATGATCTATCGAGCCTAAAGAGGGTGCAAATGAGTGTGAAGTTCCAAAGGCTACAAAAGCTGAAGACCCCATGATGTTGGATAGAATGAATCTAGTACCCTTTGGATTAGTAAATGAATTACATAATAGGCAAAATATCCATAAGAAATAGATAAGAAGAATAAGCCTCCCTTCAATAGTGGTTTATTGACTGAATTTACCCTTCTCAAGAGAGGATGATGACAATGCACCTTGCCAACAACCACCAATCCTACAGGCCAAGCAAAACTTAGATAGTTACTATTGTGTGATGTTCTGGAGACATCCTCAAAAGACAAGTCCTCGAGCCAAGAGGTAACTAATTCCCAAACCAAACATGACACAACCCTAATCGTGGAGATTTTTCATAATGCAAGTATCCTTGCAGGAATAGTGGAGAAGAGGAAGCAGTACCTTTTGCCTATTCTATAGAGAGCCCAAATTGGTACAATGGAAGAAATGCAATGCTAGACTGTTTTGATGAATAGACTAAAGAATCATGTTTGCTTTGAGAATTCTGATTTTCTTGTTCAAGAATTCTAAATGAGGAAGGTTCTTGTTTGTGTAGCCATGTTAGCAGTGTTTCCTACAATAACAATTCTTTGCTTTCCAAAGCCTAAGCAATGGTAGATCAATTTTTTTTAATAACTTTAAATATGTTTTCCTTTTGAGTCTTTATAGTTCTAGCAACAACAAATTTGAAGTATGCCCTCCTAAGCTCTATGCTCATCTATAGTGCTCGTGGAGCTCTTCTTCTCTCAATCAAGTTTGAGTTTGCAAATCTACTCGAGTGCATAGCCTACCTATAACTACAATCCACATGTCCCACATTCCAAGCATCCAACTCATAGCACTACTATCAAGCTTCAATACACTTGTTAAATCAATTCCCAACTCACATTGACTACTATCAAAGTTGCCAATTCAAGCTACCAAGATTTGTGAAATGTCATGTATAATTATGTATGTGAGAAACCAACTTCATTTCACACAAATAACCTTTATAAGTCTTATGAAAAACTTTATTTTGCCTTATCATAACCCATATTCTCATACTACAAGTCTTATTCCCTTTTGAAGTTTCAAAAAAATTGTGTTCCCATGATAACCTTCTTTACACTTCATTGTTACTCATTAAGCTTCAATATCCTTATGAGTTCTTGAGTAATCCCTTGGATAACTTGCCATGATCTACTTTTTACAATCACTTCCCACCATCTCTATTCAACTTCCTTAGAGTCCTTGATAAGTCTGTTTTTGAGAATGGACCAAATACTTATCATCCTCATTACTTGGAGCTTGCATGACATTTAGAATTGAGACAAGACCAATATATTACAAATACAAACACCAAATACTAGAAAAGTTTTCGAGAGATCGTAGTAGATCCTAGTTGTGTACTTCCTAGCTATCTAGCAAAAAGATCCCATCACACCCTCTCACAAGTACAATTACTCAATCCATAGGCACTCTTAGAGGTCTTTGCCACCCATACTTGACCAATAACTCAATCCATAGGAGCTCTTGGAGGTTTTAGTCACCTTTAATTGACCCATAACTCATCCATGATGATATGAACTACTATATGAGTAGGAACATCTCAAGTCATATGCCTAGGCTTATGGACCATTTGGATAATTGACAAAAGTACAATTCATTCTTGCACTTCTTCGTTAGCTATTGTCAATTAAACTTGATATGTTCCCTTGGGAAAAATATCTACCATCAATGTACAAATATTGTTCCTCATAATATTAAAGATCTCGTTCGAAGAGAGAGGCTACACTAGCATGAAGCCCATAGGTAGTCATTCTTCGAATGTATCAAGAAAGTTGATGCCATGGATCCCAATGACATATAAGATAACAAAAAGACATCAATGTGACTTCTAAGTTTTGTGGGGCATGTAGATCTTATGCAATAAGCATGCCATGCCCAACATTTGGTATGGTAGAAGGACCAACCAAGCATCCCAAAACTAAAAACATATCCATCTCTAGAAAGAGTCCTTTTCCATCATTCATGTATATAGTCATAAGGCTACACTAAAGATTGCAAATAAGGAGGAAAAGGATAATCTCTTGATGTCTCCTCTTGAAGACCATCAGGCAAAAGATAATGGACCATGATGCAAATATATGTTGATGCTATGTTGAATATCCACTTGCATTGTATAGGATCATGAATTATGATAAATTACATTATGAATAAAGAAAAATGTAGTCTATTTAAATTTTTAAACAAAAAATATGCAATGATCAAGGAGAACAAGAGACTACCAACCCTTTCAAAGGAGTCATGGACCCACTTTCAATAGGAGATGTGTTTATAGATTATATTTCCTCAACAAAAGATATGATTGGTGTTTGTTTTCTTTAATCTAATGGTTTCTAATTAGAAAAAATTGTAGTCTAATATTTGTTTTGAAATGTGATAGGAGGTGGCATAGGCAAGCTATGAACATGCCACACATCTCATCTAGGATATTCATCGAAAAAAAAGGGGATGCATTGACACTTTTTACGAGTACATAAGCATGTATTTGTATATTTTAGTTTATATATAGGTGGTTCAATTAAATTAGTCTCTTCTCTATAAACAAACAAAAGACTATGGTTGTCCACAAACTCTTTTGAACATAGAGATCACCACATACCAAGGCTATCAAGTTGTATAAGCTTGTTATAAGCAACAGCTCCTTCAATACCCTTTGCAAGTACCTAAATGTATTTATTACCTAATGCAATTTCTAACTAACATCTCATCATACCAATAAATACTCCATCATGTGCATGAGATTCATGAAACATGATATATAGAGACCATTGCTTGAGAGGAGGGCTAGGGCAACTAGCAAGCAAGTGGAGATCACCCCAAGTAAGGATATAGAGACACAAGCGTGGTAGTAGAGCATAAGAATGGGGAATTCTTCTAAGCACCCTAATTCAAATATAAAGTAGTAATAGACAACTCAAACAATGATGATAGCAACATGTCACACCTTCATCTATTAGCTGGCCACTTGGCCGCCACTTGGCCAACCATGCTTGAATCATACTTTAATTACTAGCTAGACACTTGTTGGCCACTTATGTATCATTAACTTGTCATGCTACTATGATATTTGCATACATATTTTATTATTACTTATACAAATTTTTTTTGCCTTATATTGTTCTTTGTTGGATTTAATCTCACAAATTGTAGTTAGAAAAATATAACTATGTCACTAATCTATCATGCTTGCACTATCAAACTTGTGTTTTGTATGGTGTATTTGTTGTATTTGTTTGTATCTATTGAGTAGTATATGTGGATGTGTGTTCGTGTGGGTGGGGGGGCTATCTGTGCCCGTGTGTCTATGTCTGTGTTTGTGTCTGTGGCTGTGTCTATGTCTGTGTTTGTGTCTATGTCTATGTCTGTGTGTGTCTACGTGTGAATGAGAGAGTGAGAGAAGAGAGACAAAGGGGAAGTGAGAGAGTGAGGTAAGAGAGATAGAGAGAGGAAGTGAGAGAGTGTAACAGTAAGAGAGTGTGTGTGTGAGGAAGTGAGAGAGAGACAAAGAGAGTGAGAATGAGTGAGAGTAAGAGATAAAGAGAGTAAGGGTTTGAGTAGAGTACTTTTTTTAAAAAAAAGTGTCACTTCAGCAACTTTTAAACACAATTGTCACTTATGCAATGTCATTGGGTCCATATGTAGCACATCACTACTAACATTGCTTAAGCAACATATAGTCATAATGTCTATAGTGATGCCATTTTTGCATCATTTATGTGATGCAAATTTGCATCACTATGCCTCACAAATTGTACAATTGTAAGCAAGATAAGAGTTTCAAAAGTTATTTTGGAAGACATGGGCTAAGGAACATATATTCTTTAACTTAGCACTCTTGTTCTCAAGCTCATGATGAGAATGCAAAGTATTCGTAAGAAAAAGCTCATCATGGGCCATTCAAAGATATTTGGACTCATTTTTTGACATTTAAAGCTCTTTGGGATTTTAAGGAATATTCCATAAAGACTAATGAGGGTGATACTACTATTATGAAACTTTTGAGGTTAATTTTTTGTCAAGAGGCCATAACTTGAGTATATAAACTCTAATTTTGTCAAACGTTGGTGTAGTCAAATCTTCTCATCGAGAGCTTTCCAATGATATGTTACATGATATAGTTTTGAGGTAGAATGGGTATAACTGTGGACTCCCTTTCTTCAATAGGACAATGATATGGCAATTCTTACAAGGCCTAAAAGTAAGTCCAAATGTTCCCTAATGGTTGCAAAAGATACAATCACGATTCTTTTAGGGATTCTTCTTATTGTGACAAAGAAGTTCATTAATTATCTTGTTTTCCAAGGATTATTGATTCTCCTTGAGGAATGCACTTTTCCAAATTAGAGTTCAACTATTCTTTGAGTGAATTGTTGACAAGCAAGCCAAAACCCAAGCAAATTATAGCAAAAGGAGTTTATGTTTGTGATGAAAGCATGCATGAGATGAGAAGGAATGAGTAAAATAGAATAGTATCCCAATGTAAGATCATCATTGCCTTTTTCTCCAATTAGAAAGTAGTTCTTTGTTGCTTTCCCTATGTACATTTCTAATCTTACTATTGTTCATGCATGTGAGGTGCCTGCCCATCGGCTGTCTAGGCACGCATTTAGCGATCTATCAAGAAACGAATCTAAGCGTCACTGCCCAACACTCCCATGGAATATTCCGGGTTTTGTTGCCTAGGGTTTCCTGAATCCGCCTCGCAACGGAACATTTACGGCCGAACCCACTAGGATCGACCTGAAATTTGGGCTCCTAATGGCCAAGGTCTCCTAACAACATTCTAGCATTGGGTTTTGGACATCCTACTTTACGAACAGATACCCAATCCGAAGCAGACCCATGCCGCACTTGGTTCAAAGAGAATGGGAAACGAGAGGGATGCGCTGCTCAACCTCTCTGCCCATAGGGCATAGTCCCATTCTAGTCCCCTAAAACGGCATGAATCGGGTTCTAACCTAACAATACCTAAAGGTTGAATGTCGATAAAAACTTGTGAGAAGCCTCCCAGTTCTCTGGGACCACCCTACCGTAGGACAGACCCGTTGGGGTTTCCGCCCACCCGCTTCCCTTAATAGCTTTAGTTTTCTAATTAGGTCCTACCACATTTATGTGTGACACTTAAAAGTCAGCTTCATTAATTAAGCCTTTTAGGGAATAGAGTTCGTTCACATAACTTATAGCACATACACAAAAACTGAGCAAAGCAATCTATTCACAAACAAGTTCAAACAAGTTCCTTAACTTATCTTCAAGTTAATCTTTGTCTCCCGCCCATACAGGAGAAATTATGTATCGCTTCTGTCCAACAAAAGTATCCCTTCTGCCCTGCAGAAGTAACTAGTCCAATTCACATGGCACCACAAACTCAATCCTTTATCTAGAATAGGATCTCCCAACATGCCCAGATGTTGGGGGCCACGGAGGTCTTCAACTCCATTCTAGACCTAGCAAGGGGTGTCCAGAGCTCCAATTGACCCGCAAGTTGTCTAGGAGCGAAACATCGTTCCCGTGGTTGGCCTTTTCACCACGACCTTCGGCCCATGAATCGAGCAGTGCCCTCTCGGCTCAATACGCGGTGCGATCATGGAGGTGATCCACCCGTGCAATATATCCTTCCTTAATTAAATCCTTTAAGAATCAAGCACAAACAAGGCATTCAGCCCTAATATCATTTTCCAAGAAAACATTCCTTTATTCCCATGGCGACTTGTCATCACAGACCCTTGCCATGCATTTACCATAAATCACAAGCACTTGGAATAATCATCCAAACAACAACTAACAACCAGTTGAATGTAAAAGCATTTAGGATGTTGTTCGATCAATCAACAAAACCAATTGCATTCTTTCCAACCAATGCAAGAATAGACAATATAACATTTCCATCGTATATTTTCTCTCCCCCTTGGGATCTAAGAGCAATACTATGCAAACATGTTTCTTAATACTTTCTTCCTTCAACTAGGGCATATGTTAAGGGTTCAAACACTATTCATGATGTAAGCTCTATAGGTCACTTACCTTGATTTATAACCCAACCCTGAATTTGGATTGGCAAAAGTCATCGTTATCCGACAGATCTCAAGACATCTTAGTTTTAACCCTTATGATTAATTTCTTATACTAGCTCTTAATCAAGTCATGAGGCAACTAGAAAATTATCCTCATATATCAAACATGTTATAGGCATAACATGTGAATACTTAATAAGATAAGTGCGAGATGATCTCAAGTAATTAGATTCCAACAAGCCTTGCATTGAGCTAGAATCTAGTTTTTCTTAATATTTGGGCTCTTAGGCTAAGTACTTTTGAAGTATCTAAACTTTAAACTAGTACTTTCTATTCATGATTCTCAATGTCAAATTCTTTTAGTAATTATGTTATTTGTAACCCTTGACTATACTTTAATCTAGCACTTGTATGCACAATCTTTTAATGTCGTTCTTTTGGCGACTATGCCATTCATAACGCTTGATTAATTCCTCCTTGTAATTTCTCTACTAGCAAATAAATCATATGTAACTAGGTGCAATTATCTTCCCTTGATATATGCACTTCACAAACTCCCTCTTTCGAGTAGGTGAGATGAAATTTATCATTTCCCATGACCTATACTCGTGCATAGTAGTATGGGGCCTAACGTATCTCATACGACAATCAAAGCAAGCATCTATCAATTTGAAAATACATTACTTATGACCGGAATCATAGTTGGATTGACAGTGATGCCTTTGCCCGAAGCCTTGTTTTGCTGGTTGCAGGATTGTCATCCGCACGCGACATTCTTCACTTGGAGGCCATCGTCCGCAGGTAGACTCAAGAGATTAAGAAGGTGGAATAGATTCAAGATGGGAGAGCGTAAGAGAATATGGTTAAGTTAAGGATCGAAATAGAGGGAATTGAGCTAATTCTCTCTCTCTCTCTCTCTCTCTCTCTCTCTCTCTCTCTCTCTCTCTCTCTCTCTCTCTCTCTCTCTCTCTCTCTCTCTCTCTCTCTCTCTCTCTCAAGCTCTCTTTCAAGCTCTTCCTCACAATCTCTTGGAGGGGTATCCTTCTCTCTACCTCTCTCTCGCAACCTCTCGGGGTTTCCTTATCCCCCCTTATGCCTCTCTCATGCCTCATAGTTATAGTGAATTAGAGAAGAGGGCTTGTGGTTGAGAAGTGGAGCTCTTTATGGAGGGGAATCTTGGAAAGATCATAAATCTGATGGTTGCATTGGCTCCGAAAGGGGGGTAAAACCCCAAGACACTTGATTAGAAAGCTCTTAGTTCACTCCTTCTTCTTTTCTCTGTTCAAAGTGTTGTCCACTGCTTGTGTACTGTGATTGCGGCGCGGGCGATTTTCAAATCCTCTCTTTATTTTTTTCTTTTTATAAAATCTCCAAACTAACTAAAATATCACTTGTCTTTTTTTTTAAATGACATCCAGTTCTAAAAATCTCCATATCCTTTTTTAGGATAATATCTAAAATATACTAGTTTTGCCCAAAATCTAATATTTTTGGACCATCCAAACTATACACATTAACCTAGTGATTAATATAACTCATAAGTCTCGTTCACATTGTAATTTACGTGAAGGGTGACTACGGTCTTTTTCAATCTGAGAAAAATATCGAATTTATGACTATCTATTTTTCTAAATAAAATATTTTTAATTAAATAAAAATACTTAATTATTAAAGTTAACTAGTTTTTACCTTAATTAGTCTTTAGTTAGTAACCTTACTAACTTATTAATTGACTAACTAACTTTCGAACTAACCAACTAACTTTTATTTTGTGGAGATATTACAATGCATAACCATTCATTTCACAAGTTACTATATGTGCATCTGCAATAAAAGTACACACAAGAATTTTCCAACACCCCATCTCTTTACATTTGAACAATATTTCTACTTTATGTGTTCCTGAATCTATAAAATACCCATAACATTCAAAATATTTAAATAATAAAAAATAAAGTGTCATAACCAAGAGATATTTTATTTGTGTTTGCATACCTACACATGCACATAGTATGGAATTACAAGCATGGGAATGCACAATGCATGAGAATCATTATAGGACATCATGAATACAAGAATTTAACATGACATGGCATATCATTTGTATAATATAACATGACATCAGAATTTTCAATTCAAGAATCCTAATCATCATTGATGAAGTGGTTCTAACATTGGTAGTATGCTCGCTACTCTCTATCATATCTTCCATCATTTTCCATGGACATTGCCCCATTATCTCTAGACACTAAGGAAGACTACCTTTCAAAGATAACATACACTATAACACATGAAGGGTATACTAGCAAAATCTTTGATAAAAATACATGTAAAAAAACTTTAAAATATGAGCCTTTATTTTTGAAATGTGTGTCAATATGATGGAGCTCTTGATGTACAGAGCTTTCCCTTACTTTGTTTCAAGAGTAATCTCAATATGAGTGCATCAATATATGCACTAGAAAGTGCATCAAATTTTGCATTGATATAAGCCTTGATATATATCGATACTTATACCAATGCTTGTTCTAATGTCTATAGAAAATTATATGAATACATGCTTTGTAAAGAAAAATTAGTAGTGATCTAGATCTTCTAGATCCCTATGTCCATAATTGCTATCTTTTCAAACATGGGACTATTGTTCAAACCTATATAAAATCCCAACCAAGCATGCAAAAATAAGTAGTATGTAACATGTAACAAAGTCAAATGAGATACTTGGATATTATATAAAGCAACAAAGATAGTATTGAGTGTCAAATGAAAGTAGTATGAAAATGTGTGTGGTACAATAACAAAAAATGAATATGCATAAATGAAAATGATATTTAAAAATGATATAACCAAAAATATATAAGAAGTTATGAATCCTAATGATACACTTGACTATATATCAACATACAAATAACAAATTGATGAGATTCCTAATCAGATATCTCATCCTCGAGTAATCCCTCCTTTGCCCAATAATCTTGTGTAGTCACTATAAAATGCAAGCATGTATAAGTCTATAATACTCAATTATCTCTCTTCATGAGTCACGTAAGCCCATAGTGCATTGCATATTCCTTTAGGGTGTCTTGAAACAAAATAAAATGCAAGCATGTGTAATTCTATAGTACTAAATTTTTTCTCCTCTCTACACCATAACCTATTTGTGTGTCACATAAGCCCATAGCACACTACATATTCCTTCTCTAGCATGGTCTCATCAAGCAACTTGTGTAGTCATACTGAAAAATTAGTAGACATACAATAAATATTACTTGTAAAATCCAAATTAGCAAATAGAAACAAATCGGTGAATAATATATTTACAATGTCTATCTTGAAGGAGGTCCAACCACTACTCCCAAGATGCAATGATGAGTAAGTTATAACTCACACATGTGGCACCTTCTTCTATTGCCTTCACTTGAGTAAGTTATAACTCACACATGTGGCACCTTCTTCTATTGCCTTCACTTGACAAGATTTACCTTTATGTTGTTCTTGATCTTCATCCATTGGTCTTGATCAAGTCATCCAAGATTTTCTAACCCATAGATATAAGCATCACATACCTCATAGATATAAGCATCACATACCTCTAAATGAAGATGAACTAGATGTTTCCAAATACGCATTTGGATCAAATCATTGAAAAACCTATCTACAATGATAAGCGGCTATGGAAACTCATCATAGATAGTGTGGATGATCCAATCCATTAAGGTAGAGTCCTTGTCTCTCCATCTCTCTATGATACTATGCTTATAACCTATGTGACAATCTTGTGGCATAATGACACTCTTCCCTTTGTCATTCATGACTAGTTGTATCATTCATTGATCATGTATGATTGGTTGGGAATAGTTATGGGTATCTTGAGCCTTTAGGGCATACAAGCCACAAACCAAGAGGGGTGATGCGCTAGCTATAGTGTTTAATCCATCTCAACCAAATAAGGGCTAGCTAGGTAAGGCATGATATTAATGGTTGTGAGAGTTACAGTTTCATTAGGGGTAAGAGAATCAAAGCTCGATCTAGGATAGTAGGAGGCAAACTCTAGAGACAATTCAACTGAATCAAAACTTGCAAAGTCATACTCTTGAAGGTCTCATGTTGACCCTCCTAATGTACGAGTGGGGGAAGGTAGCTGAGAGGTCATCCTAAAAGGAGGACTAGATGGCCTTGTGACCAAACGACCAAATAAGACAATAGTGACAATTTGGCTTGTGATAATATAGGAAGATGATGCATAAATTTGAGAGATGCTTCCACAATGGTGAGGTAATGTTGTTACCTCCATGAGGATTACATCCAACACAATTATGAGAACCTAAGAAGCAAGAATCAGAAGTACATCAACTCTATGCAATACAAGCCAACTACTTTGACTCTATGCATGGCATCAACCACAACAAGGATTGTTGCATTATCTCAAGGAATCAATGTGTGATCTAGAGGTCCATCCCAATCTACACTCTATGTCATAGGTAACAACTAATACTAATAAGTGTCATTGCAACTTACAAAAATAATAAATTAGTATATTTAGTATACTTTTTCTTTACCTCTTTATTTCTTTCTCTCTCACTCCTCATCAAATTTTGTGTCATTGTCACCTAACTATCCTATTAGCTATAGCTCTTTACTTCATCTCAATATGCCTTGAACAATCTTCACCTTCAATAGTCTAGCACACCAAGATAGCTTCTCTTGGAAGAGAAGAAAGCTAAGAAGGTACAATACACCAAGATAAGATTATCTTGCAAGAGAAAAAGAATTTTCATATGAAGCATCAACCCTACCTTGATATCCTTAAGCCTAAGGTTGACAAGCTTACCAAAGAAGCCAACTATAGCACTAAGTCCTTCCTCAAGTACTTGTCTTCTTGGAGGGGATGCACATCAGACAAGTGCTTAAGGAAGTACTTGGTGCTACATTCAACTTCACAAGTGAGCATGTCTAGCTTAGGCTTCAAGATATCGAGATAGAATTGATTTTGAATATTGTATAATTTCTTCTCTTGCAAGAGGATATTCTCTTAGTATATGCATACCTTCTCAAATTTTTGGTCTTGGTGTATGCATATCGCCAAACACTGGGGTAGAACACATTGGTGTAGTTTCTGCACCATGTTTAGAGTGAGGTAAATATGTATCTTTAAACCCATATTAAGCATCAACTTGGTATAAATAAGGTGCAGCATCTTGTGTGGACACCAACATGCTTGTCATATCAATAATATTGTACAGTGATTTTGTCACATATCATTGTGCATATATCAAAAAAGCCATGGTGTAGCATGTTGGTGCCAATACATCAACATACTTAGGCTAGAAGTTCCCTAGGATTAGGAATAAAGTTTGTGAACCTTATACTTTTAGTGTTAAAATTTAGTGCTCATCATATATTGTTGATGATGTGGAGACCCACATATATTGATCATAAATGATTAGCTTATGATAACATATTTAACCATATGATTATCAAATAAATAAATAATAATAATAAATAAATAAATAGTAATCATTATGTTAATAAATAAAGTATTTTCATTTAAAATAATTTAATATTATGTCTAGATTCTAGGTTTTTTAGCATTTGTCAATGGAAAGTAAATGAAACAATCACTCACATGATAAGAGCAAAAAGCTTTCATCAGCATAATGATAAGGACAATGGCGAGCATGCATAAATAAGATTTTGCAATCCCCTTTCAGATCACCAATGCTTATGGAACTTTTGTATAGTATTTAGCTTATCTAGACCACCAGGAAATCTATAGTAGCCTTGGCTACATCCAAATGACCCATGATCTAGCCTTGAAAATATTCATAAATGAGGTTGAACAGATGTTAGAAAACATCACAAGAGAAAAGGTACCTAAAGACATTGAATCTTCTATTCCAAATATAAAAGAAAAGCCCATCTAGTAGAATACTTATGAAGAGAATACAAGGAGAGAGGCCCTTTTCTTGTCCTTCTAACAAAAAATAATTTCCTACTCCTTTACATCAAAGAAGTCCTATCGCCCTAGCCGGAAAATTTATTCATGAGTATCCATATGAGGAGCGAATAGTGCCATGGAAAGCAAGCATTGATATGGAGAATCAAGAAGTGATAAACTCTCACAATGGAGCAATAGAACTCCAAGATATCAAGTTGCATAAGCAATGAAATTTTCATTCTTTGGCCATCAAAGTTTTGTCTAGATATCAATTTACTTTTGCAAATATGATTGTCCATTTGGCAATGGGGAGTTAGGTATGGTTCAAGCAATACAGGTGGTGGATGAAGTATTTCTAGAGGGATATATGAGGCAAAGTACTGGTAGCATCAGAATGGAGCTACCCCACTATAGATGCAAGCTATGTTAGAAATCAATCATATTAACTTTCATGATCCTAATATCATTCTGTGTTTAAGATTTTCCATACATAAACATGAGCAATATCCAATATGTATGTTTCATCTTTGAAATGGCTCAAATCATCAACATTGGAGAAATGTAGCTAATTTAAAGAGAAATCTATATGTTGTGCCTCCTAGACACTTTGTTTGTTTGCTCAAAGATAATGGCTAGCAGTTCAAGAGAATACTCTATCCTTGGTGTTTGGCTTCTGTGGGAGCTTTCGCTCAACCGCCAAGACCCTCGGACTGTCTATTATTTCAAGCATTCCAAGTGAGCTCTAATGGCTATCTCTCACCTAGCCAACGCACCGTCAATCCTACAAGTGAAGTGAGCTAACCTTGATGCCGATAGGAGTTGCCTTCTCTCTTGCACACACCAGTAGCTCCATGATCCTAGATGCTAGCTCAAGCATCCTCAAGCCTCCTCCATCTCCAAGCTCCATCCACCATAGCCGCGTGCCCAAGAGAAGAGAAGGGAAGAGAAGAGAAGAAGAGAAGAGGAGATGGTGAAGAGCTTCACCCTCTTGATCCCTAACTCCCGCACACTCACTCCCTCACACTCTCACACTCCCTCTCTCACAAGAGCACACACAAGCAAGGAGAAGAGAAGAAGAGAAGAAGAAGAAGAGAACTCTTGTTAGCCACACATCAAAGAATGAGCTTCCATTCACTTTTTGAACTTTATATACAAAACCCTAATTCCCATGGGCACCCATCCCTTTCTTTTACATGAACGGCCATTGTGGCAAGGTCCTTTCTCTATTTCCCTCTTCCAGCCTTATGCCTCTAGCCTACGCCCATCTAATACTTTACAATTGGCACAGGAGGGAGCGTGGCGCTCTTTTACATGAGCTTTTGGAGTTTTTTAAGGCGCCTTTCATTTAAAATTACGCTTTTGGCCCCAGCTTAGCTTTAGAGGCCGCTTTTGGCCCCAGCTTAGCTTTAGAGGCCGCATACGTGCCTTTGCTCTTTTTCCATCCTCTTCCCTTTTTTTCATTCATTATTCTGCCTTCTTGACTTGGGGTTAACATTACCCCCCTCCGAGACGGGTGCCAATCCCATGGCACTCTTGGCTGTTGTTGGGGTTTAAGAGGCAGTTGGCAAAGTAGTCATGTGAGGGTAGGGCCACATGTGAACTTGGGTGCTCGTGGAAGCTTGCTAATAAGGTTTGTTGGAGAAGCCAAATGGATAGCAAGTGGATGACGGGGGCCTCCGAAGTTGGTGGTTTGTTGCCTTTGTGATGCCTGGAAGAAAAAGGTGCGGTGTCCTACCTAAGGGAGGATGTCTATCTTATTGTGTAGTGTATTGTGCTCGTGCTGGTGGAATGGGGAGTTGGGTCTAACCACAGGCTAGCCTAGGTGGTGTCCCACACTTGAGGACCCCATTCGTGCAAAGGGAGATGTGGTGCAAGTAGCTTAGGGTGACAGGTCTAACCATAGGAGAGTGGTACCCCCTAGGTATGTCCTGTCCTTGATGGGCCCTAAGCGTGAAGTGGGGGAGTAAAAAGGGCTAGAGGGTTAGGAACAGAGCCAGTCGACCAAAGCCACCGGGCATGCCTAGCTTGAGGACCCCTAGGTGCAGTGATCGTTCTTTATGTGGTGCTAAGTGCGTCTGTAAGTGCATTGTTTTGTCCATTCCGTGTGTAATGTTCTTCTTCCTTTTCCTTGTATGCTTGTTCTTTTTCTTTTTCTTTTTCTCTTTGTTTTTTCAAAAATAGTATTACACTAGTAGAATGATAGCCAGTGCCTAATTCTCCTCTTCTGACTTAGGCGGAGAAGGGGGTCAGATGGATTTGCTAAAAAATTGATAGCTTTGCATGTATCCTTTCAGATTCATGCGGACGTGGAGGGAGGTGGTGGAGAGGAAAGGATGATTGCATCTAGTGAATTGGTTGTCGTTCATATCTTCTAGGAGAGCTAGGCAAAAAGAGGGGAGAAGGCTAGCCCTCATCATCAGACGCACCATGGCATAGCTGTTGATGGCATTAGGGTCAAAAAAGAGGGGAGGCAGGCCACGTTCTTGTGGGGTCATGTCCTGCTTGAGTAATAACTTAAGTAACCTAAGATAATTACAAGTAGTTACAAAGGCTGGATCGGGGGTCATGAAGAGAAATCCGAGAGGAAACGCATTGAGTAATAACTTAAGTAACCTAAGATAATTACAAGTAGTTACAAAGGTTGGATCGAGGGGCATGAAGAGAAATCCGCGAGGAAATGCATCATGGAATCATTTAGGCTTTTCGAGTTGAAGAGGAGGGCATGTTCGAAGGAGGCAGTATTGGAGTTGTAGATGATAGGAAAATCATAACGCCCATGGAGGGTGGCAACAAAATCCACACCTACCCTATGAGGGTACGCTATGAATGTGGGGCCGTTCCTCTCGTAGGGCAGGGTGTTGCAAAAAGCCATCGAGGTGAGCATGCTGATGTCACACACTCACCTACTCCATAGGGGTTGGCAGTTATATCCCTATATAGTATGTGGTACTTCAAACACCTTGTTTTTCCAAAACTCGGCTTCTTCATTTCCCCAAAGAGTGGGGGTCCTCTCCCTTTCCTCCAGCCACTTCTGCCCTAGTCAGCTGCTAGTCGCGATCACCTCCTCCATCACCTTGAGTGATAGGACCCTCCGTAGGATGTTGGGCATGAAGAAGCTGAAGGTGAATGGGGCCTTTTCTCTTTCCTGTCGCTCCCAAATCACCAGCTCTGCATGGAATCTAGCAGGGAGGTCATCGGGGCACGATGGGAGGGGTGCGAATGGTTGCATGACTGGTTTGGCTCTTAGTTGCTTCCTGGTTTCTTCAACTAACTTTCTCCGTCTTTCCTTGAGTGTGGCTTGTCTCTCGTAGATGGATCAACCTGTTGTTGTTCTTGTACATGCGGCGAGGGGGCTGTGGGATCACCTCTTCTCTGAATCTCCCCATATCGAATTCAAGCTCAGCCTCCTCCCCCTATCAGTCTTCTTGTTGTGCCCCTTCTTCAAAGCCCATTGCATCAATTTCCTAGGGGGGTTAGGCCGGCCAGTAGCAAGTACTTTTGCTGCTCTTCTAGGCTCAGCCTAACCTCCGTAGCCAGGTTGGAGTGGCATCTGCAGCCCTGCATGCAAAGCTCTGCATGCGATGCTCAGTTTTTTATGTACCACCTCCAATGACTCCTTTTCCTCTGGGCAAGTCGTGTCCATTAGTGTGTTAATGAAGGCCTTTTGCTAGGCACTGAAGGTTGTTTGGGTAGCTTTTACTTTACTCTCTACGAGGATTTTTTCTTTCTCCACCAAAGCGAGGTGTCGTGCTAGTGTCTTCACCCTTTTTTCATTCTGCACTACCCATGCCTCTGCTCTCTTTTTCATTTCTTCCATGCTCTCTCCCTGCTTCTATACTAGGGTTACGAGCTTCTGCTCTTGGTCTTTCAGTTCCCTACTCATGTTCTCTTCCTCTTTCCTTCCCAAGTGTAGCTGATCGATCATAGACTCGATCTCCTTTTGCTATTGCTCCCTCTCCTACTTTCTCTCCTCTTCTTTGGCATTCAATTCCTCCATCATTTGCTCGGTGTCGGCAGTTTTTGCCTCTAATTCCCCATGTTGCATTAGGAGGAGCTTATACTCTCTCTACATCTGCACCAATTCCTGATTTTCATCCTCCAGCCCGCTGCTTGTAGCTCTCCTCCATGTCCTCCTTGGCCTTTAATTCATGTTTGAGATCAAAGATCTCTCGTTGTTGCATAGCTATTGTGCCGGTCTTTTCAAGCTGGAAAGCAGCTACCGACTCCTTTTCCGCCACCAACTCAGCCAGCCATCTTCTTTTCCTCCTTATCCTTCTCTAATTGGGAGAGCAACTCGGCGATGTACTCATCGTAATTGGCTGGTGGCGTCACTGTTGTGTGGATTGGAGTGGTCGAGGCCTCCACTTTCTGATGTTTCTAGTCCTATCTCGACTCAGCATCTACGACTGGTCTCTTTTGCCCTGTGGCTGTGGTCTTTGTGCTCTTTTCCTAGGCCATTTATTTATTGATAAAATATTCCATCCATGCCACAAAGTTGGAGACCTCTACACTAGTGGGGATGCTAGGGGTGAGGATGATTATTTTGGTGGGAGGCACCATGAGGATAGGGATAGGATGGATAAGGGCCTTGCCTTTGCCTTCAAGGACAGCGAGCGACGTGATTTCTCATACGTGCGTGCTGGAACTAGGTCCTTCTTCCCTCAACGGGCTCCAGGCTCCCAGATCATTGGCCTTTGTTGCTCTCAATGGACCGGTGTGTGGCTTTGGCCAAGTCCTCCTCCTCCTTCCTTCTCGGTTCCTCTTCTTCCTCAACATCTCTTCTTTGCCTTTCTTCTTCAGTTTTCCCGTACTCTTCCTCCAATTTCTCTTTTTCTTCCTATTCTTTCCTTTTCCTCTTCTCGGCCTCCTATTTTGACAACTTTTTAGCCTTGTTGACTTCTTCATTTGCTTTTTCTTCTTCATGTTTCTTCTTCTTCTCCCTCTCCTCGGTCTCCTTGAGGGATTTTCTTTTTGCCTTCTCCAAATCCTCTTTCTCCTTCTTGCAGCCTTCATCCTACTTCTTTTTCTTTAGTGCCGTCTTCTTCTTCGGTTTCTTGGCCTACTTTTTGCCCGATTGTTCTTCTTGTTCCTGCCCTTCCTTATCACTCTCGGTCCTGTCACTGGACCTCTCTTAGTCCTGGTGAGGGAGTGACATGTCAGGCGTTTCTCCTTCTCCTTCTTCCGCATCTTTATCTCCTTCACTGCCTCTTGGATAAGCGCAGTCAAAATGCTTCCATAGGCAATAAACAAGGCCTTGGCGAGGCCTTCTTTCTTTCCGTGGCCTTGGAAGCTGGGGACTCCCCTCCTGCTGGTGTACTTCCTAAAGCTAGTGCTTTAGTCGCCCGGTCAATGGTTTTGCATACATATCCATTCCAGTCGACTTCATGCAAGGTGTGAGCTGCTACATTCTCCAACACAGGCATGCTGATTTGATACATTAAGACGTTGTGGCGTTGGATGGAGAAGAGCACGTGCACTAGCTTCGCTTGTAGTCTAGCTTCCGCATCAAGAATGTCCTGGATGTTGATGTCGTCATTAGTTAGCACATCCTCCTTTTTCATTTTCAGCATGGCATACACATCCCTCTTCTGCTTCTTCTCTAACTTCGGCTCTAGTCCCAATGCCTTCTCCACCAAGGCTGGGTTTAAGTGAACCTGTATCTATTTACCATTTTCTCCCCTTCCCATCGTGACAGTGCCGCGCTCATTATCAGGGTCGTATGTCCTGAGAAACTCCACACACTTCGTGTGGTCAAGCTCTTGCGCAAATTTCTCAAGGTACTTGGTGAGGTTACATTGCTCGATGACTCTTTTGGCCACTTCCTCCTTGGCCACCACACCCTCTACATTATGAATGGTTCGGAACTTGAGTTGGTTGTAGGCGCGGCTTTCAAGAGTGATGCGGTATTGCGTTCTTTCCTCCTCCGTGAACGGAAGTTGATGGGCGCGGTCTTGCTATGACATCTTTTGTTCCTATCATAATCCCAAGTTTCCATTAGTGCTTCCAAATTAATAATTCATTGGAAAATTCAATTTTAAAAAGAGAGACTCTATATGTTTACTGAATGAAAACATAAAAATCCAATCCAATGTAGAATCTTCCCTTCAGGCTTTAACTTTTTACCCTTTATTTCAGAGTTCTCGTGCCATTTTTCCTACCTCGCCCGTTGTTTACGTGTTTATGTGTTTCACCTCTCACCCCCCTCCCCTTCTAGCTCGCGAAGAATCCTTCCTAGGATTGAAGGTTAGGAGTTTAGGGGCATTCTGTAATGGGTCTAGGAGTTATCGGCGTAGGAATCAAGTGTAGAAATCGGGGTTGTACTCTAACTGAGCTTCACGGTCTAGATCAAAAGGTCAAGTGCTCACGCGTGTGATGTAAGTGAGAACATCTCTTAGAAAGTCACCAGAAGCGATGTGGCTAGCAATATGTAGCTCTTCCTCAATCAATAGGTGATCGAGACAAGGGTATCCTTTGATGTGCTCTTCCAGCGAAGAGTGGTTAACACTCTAAACGAGGTTGGCGCGACGTGCATGGGGTCGTACTCCGCTGTTTTGATTGCATGGCACTGCTCAGCATTTGTCATGACTTGGCACCCTTCTACTTCCCATTGCAACCTGAGAGTGTACCAGTGCCTCAAGAATGGGGATTCAGTATCAGCAAGTTTTGATAATTCTATAATTTCTTAGTCATGATGGCAGAAGTGGTTCACTGATCATATGACGTGATGAGGCGCTATTTGAGGGCTTGCTCTTTAGGGATCTCACTGTTAAGCAATTCAGCAGTGGAGTTAGTTGCTTTTGTGTAGGCAAGTTCAAACATCTCCCAAGAACAAGGCATCGTACGAACTTCGGTTACAAAAGGTTTGGGCAACAAGCCTAAGTCCAAGCGGTTGTAGCTCAGAGCTAGCTCTCTGAAAGTGGCATCTAGTCGTCTAATGCAATTGACCACATCATCCCCCGTATCTTCGGCTAGATCTAAGGCCAGTGTCAAAAAAAAAATTCACTCGTAGGAGGGTTTAAGACGTGCTGGTGGTTGGGGTTTGATAGCACTAGAGGCTTTGATAATGAACAATTGTACTTGCAGTTGCTCTTGAGATTGCGGTTGGACCTCCTGGATTAGGGTTGGGGAAGTAGCAGTTACATCCGATGGACTACTACCTTCAAAATGGATCATTGTAATCGGGTTGACTCTAGCGGGTGATGGCTCATGTGACGATGTCTGTCGTTTGGGCTGATAGGCTTGTTCGAATCTCTTGGGCATGTGCGCGGATGAGCTTGACGGATGTGGGTCTAGGAAGCACTGCGGCTTATGGTTTTGAGGTTCTATGGGGCTTGGGGTGATCAAGCTTGAGGGCGGCGTACAAGTGGTGCCCTTGGTTGTGTGGGCTTTAGGGATCCATATCTAGGCATTCCCCTCATAGTAGCCTTGCGTGTGCAAGAGGGCTTTAGGGATCCACCTTTGCTTGATCATGCACCGATTTCTGTGACTGCGCCTTGGTTTCCTAGGTTTAGAGCTTTAGGTCTTATGAGGATGTGTGCGTCGACTCCTAGGCGACGGTTGTGGCTTTTTAGGCTTCCATTGAAACCTCGGTTGTTAGGCCTTAGCTTTTGCTGCCATGAGCAACGGTTCTTGAGAGTTGGTGGGTGGTGGCCGAGTACTACCCCCTCCTTAGATTTGGCTGCTAATATTTCTACCGATGGCCTTGCGGACTGTGGTGAGTTCGTGCAGCCCTTGGTGAAAGCTGTAACAATGCGAACGTTGCCTATGGCAAGGTGGATACGCTGCAACTCATAATCGACATTGCAACGAGTTTTCTTTTTGAAGGTTCGCCCTAGCAGTGACTCCATGCCTACGTCTTTGGCGTCTGGCAACACGTAGAAGATCATTGGTACAGTCTCAGACTCAATAGAAACGGCGGCCCTGCACTTGCTGAGAAGTGCATATGAGAGGCCCCCATATGGGCTTAATTTGGCAGTAGTGGGTTGTAATGGTGGTTTGCCAAGTTGGGTCCAATGATCGTGAGTCAAGACATTGAAGTTTGCTCCCTCGTCAATCAAGGCATTGAAGGCGCATGTTCGCTTGGCGGTGACCGTGATGTGCAGGTATGCGGGCTCTATGGATTCCTCATCCTCCTCATTCGACTTTAGTGATTGTGGCCACTCATACTTTGACAGGTGGTTCCAACATTGGTGGTTCATGCAAAGGATGCGTGGGAGGGTAGTACTTTTTGACACGACTACCATTGAAGAAGCCTATTCCCTCACCGTCTAGAGTCTCGAGCTCGGTGTTCCCCGTTCGGCTGATTGCACAAACTTTGAAAGGTCCAAGACCCCTAAACTTCATTTTTTGCTTATGCCCCTTAACTGAGTAACTGAGTATAGAAGCATTAAGTCGCCCTGTTTGAAGTCGCGTTGCTTGACGTGCTTGTCAAACCAGCTCTTGTGTTGTGCCTTTTCACATATGAGTGCATGAGTGGCTAGAAGGTGAGTCTCTGAGAGACGTTTGAGTTCAACTAGGTGTTGCGTCCATGCCTCCTTTCCTTCCCATCGTTCCTGAAGTGCAATTCTAAGGCTAGGCACGAAGAATTCTATAGGGAGAATTGCTTCGGTTCCGTAGGTCAACCTAAAGGGGGTCTGACCAACAGTGGTTTTATAAGTTGTGCGGTAAGCCCACAAGGTTGCCATCAGCTTGTTATCCCAGTTGTTGCGCACCCTATCCCCTTTTTTGAATTTAGTAAAGCGTTGAGGGAGGTCCTGCGGTTTTCGCTGTTCTTCTGATCGTGTATCCCTGGGGTGCTTTGCCTTATCCTGTCTTAACCGTCTGCGCCTCAGGTGGACAGGTAAGTCCCCCTTGGTGTGTCTGGTCATGAGCGGCCTAGGGATCTCTGGGTCACTATCCGAAGTAACTTCTGATTCAGAGTCAAACCCTCCATCTTCACTAGAAGAGGTGGTCTCCCCTGGTGGCCGCAGTTCAGACAGCGATTCGGTTCTAAGTATTGATGTTGTTCCTGGTTGGGCTAGGCTTGCTTGCTCAAGGTCTATGGCTCCTATGCATTCCAACCAAGCGTTTGCTTGAGGGTAGTATTGAGAGGATTTCCGATGGATAATTAGGAAGGTGGATAGGAGATGCGCTATCACTTCATTGATGAAGTGTGTGCCCTGGTCACTGACTAGTACGATGGGGTGGCCGAATCGTGAGATCACTTGCTCCCACAAGAACTTGGCAGTCGTTCGAGTATCATTCTTTCATTTTTCTCTCGCCTTTGCCCACTTTGTTAGGCAGTTTGTGGCCACAATGATGTATTTGGCCTGCGAATACTGTGCAGCAGGGCCAATGGGTCCTATGAAGTCGATTTCCCATTTTTCAAAGGGTTGTCATGCAATGATTGGGGTCAAATCCATTTGATCCTTGCAAATTGGGACCTTCTTCTGCTGACACTCATCACAATGCTTAACAAGTCGTGCTGTATCATGGAACAACGTTGGCCACCATAGTTGAGACTACAGCACCTTGCGGGCCGTCGTATCTCCGCTAAAGTGTCCACTAGCAATTCCTCTGTGTGCCTCTGAGAGCACGTCATGCATCTCATGCTCGCACATGCATTTGCGTAGCAATCCATCTTGCCCTAGGCGATACAGTTGGCCTGCTATCAACTGGTAGGGTTGGATCTTGAGAATGAGCCGCCTCAGTCTTGCCTTCTCTATCAAGCGTTCAGGTAGTCTGTGCTCAAGCAGTTGGACTATGTCATCTGCCCAATATGGCGTTAGATCGGCCTTGAATAAATCTCTCTCGCTGGAGAGGTTAAAGAGATGGGTGTCTGGCAATTCATCGGTAATGCCTTCTCCATCGGCTTCTCCTATGGGGATGTGTGACATATGATCAGCCATGTAGTCTTGTTTTCCCTTTTTTACAATAATGGAGAAGTCAAGCTCCAAAAGCAGAAGGAGCCACCGAGCTATGCATCCTGTAGCGCAAGGTTTATTCACTAGATATAGCAAGGCTTGATGGTCCAAAAAAAAGGTAAAGGGTGTAGCCAATAGATAATGTCGGAACTTCTTCACAGCAAACACCATGGCCAAGCCCTCTCTTTCTGTCACCGAGTAGTTCATTTCCATCTCAGCGAGTTGCCTGCTAGCAAAGCTCACTGGATAGTCTAGGTTGTGCTCACCAGGTTGGCACAACACTGCCCCCACAGCAAATTTAGAAGCATCGATATGCACATGGAAGGTAATGGTCCAATCTAGGGCTCGTAGAATTGGTGTTGTGGTTAGAGCCTTCTTCAACTCTTCATATGCTCGTTGGCATGCTTCAGTCCATTCAAAGACAATCAGCAACTTGTATAAAGGTCTGGCTATCAATGCGTAATTTAGCACAAACTGCCGATAGTATCCCGTATACCCTAAGAAGCATTGGACTCCCTTGTAGTTGATTGGGGGTGGAAGGTCGACAATAACCCTGACTTTCGAGAAGTCAGTCGCAATGCTATTCTTCGACACCACGTGGCCTAAGATGCATCCATGCTTCACCTAAAACTGACATTTCAAGGGGTTCAAGGAGAGACGATATAGGTGACACCACTCAAAGACTGCTTGGAGTTTATCTAAGTGTTCCATCTAGGTCGAGTGAACGCAGAGGTCATCGAAAAAAACTTCCAACTCTTTGCAAAACATGTCTTTGAATATGGTGCACATGAGGCGTGGAAGGTGGCAGGGGCATTAGTCAACCCAAAAGGCATGACTATGTAAGCAAAGATGCCCCACTCAGTGGCGAAGGCAGTCTTATGCCTATCGGCAGGATGCACTTGTACCTGATTGTATCCTGAGAGGCCATCCAAAAAATTGTAGGCCTCCTTGCCCACTACTCTTTCAAGCATGTGCTCGGTGTATGGCAATGGATAATTGTCCCTTTTAGTAGCAGCATTCACATTCTTGTAATTGATGCACTCTCTAATTTTTCCGTTTATCTTCATCACGATGACTATGGGTGATACCCAGTCCGTGTGCTCAATTTTGTAAATGAATCCCGCTCTCATCAGCTTATCAATCTCTTCCTTGATAGCATGAGCGTGCTTTGGATTCATTGGGTACGGTGGCTGCTTCACCAATGTTACGTCTGGTGTCATGGGTATATTATGAGTCACTACACTCAGTTCTACCCCCTTAAGCTCTTCTAAGGACCAAGCGAATACGTTTATGTACTCTTGCAAGAGAGCGACAAGACCCGTTTCCTCTTTCTCAGTCAAGTCATCAACAATGAAGACTGGTCGGGATGTCTCCCCTTCCTGGGCTAGGTTCACCTCCTTGACCTTGGCTGTGGTCCCTCGATTGGTTTGCTCGTTTGCCCTTGCTATTTGTGGCACCCAACAAGATCACTACCCTACCTCCTTTCTTGAATTTCGTAAATCTTTTAGGGAGGTCCCATGGTTTTTGTTGTTCGTCTGTTCGTGTGTCCCTGGGTTGTTTCGCCCTTTTCTACTTCAATCGTCTGCGCCTCAAGTGGATGGGTAGGTTCCCATTGGTTCATCAAGTCCGGGGCGGCCTAGGTATTTCTAGGTCGCTATCCGAACTTACCTCCGACTTAGAGTCGAACTTGTCGTCTTTGCTAGAAGATGCGGTCTCCCCTGGTGGTCGCAGTTCAGATGGTGATTCTGTCCTAAGCACTGGTGTCGCTCCCGGTTGGGCTAGGCCTGCTTGCTCAAGGTTTATGGCTCCTACGTGTTCTAACCAAGCGCAATCACAATTCATGTGCATGACCCCTTGCTCTATCCTGAAGGCACTCTTTTTTTGTGGCTTGGAGTCTGCCCGTATTTGTTCTATTTCATGTCCCTCAGTGTCGTATTCTACGGTATCTATCTCACCCTCACTTTCATCACTGAAGGATTGGCAGTCTTCGTACTCATTATCAGAGTCCTCTACATTAGACTGCTCGTCATCTCCTAGGACTTGGTATATCTCTTGTCGTTGATCAGGGACTTGGGCCCACTTGTACATAAGGTTTAAGTCATGCACCCTGGTCCATTGCCACTTGGATTCGCCTAAGAGATCCTGGAGTGGTTTGAAGGTTGCTACTGGATCGTCAGCTAGCTTGTCCATTAAGTATTCCAAAGCCTCCTGGAGTTCTCTTTTGTTGCTTGGCACTTGGAAGGTGACGGGCTTTGGTCTCCCACGAAGGGTTCCTACCATCATGCAAACTGGTACAAAGGGCGTGTCGTCAAACTTACCCATCATTTTGATGGCTTGCTCATATGCCTCATGATCTGAGAATGGCAGGTTGACTGTAGCAAGGACATGCATCCAATCTCGCTCATCCTCTGGGCATGGGATATACTTCGTCAAGGGCCCATAAGACTTCTTGACTTGAGCGTTACCCTTGAGCATTGCGGAGATGGCATCCAAGTCGACTGGTGAGGTCTTCCAAGTGTCCATCTCTACCCTCACAACTTCCCTTCTGTTGCCTAGGAAGATCAAGCCGTTACCCCAATCTTTGATAACTCTGGCATTGTGCATCCAGGGTCGGGGCCTGGTAGGATATCATAGTCCACCCCCTTCATGACTATAAAGTCGACAGAGAACTGGGCACCTGCGATTTTCACTGGCCAGTTTTTAAGTACCCCGAATGGCTTCACTCTCATGCCGTTTGCTAACGTGACATTAAACCCAACGGTCTCAATAGGTGGGTTTTCCCAAGTCTGAAGTACTCCATGGCTCAGCACACTAACCCCAACTCCCATGTCTACGAACCCCTTTCTCATTGTGTTGCCTAAGGCTAGGACCAGTAACACTGCATGCATCTCGGTGCCTTCCCAAAAAGCATTAACATCATGTAAGGATTTTGGCATAGAGTGCAGCATTAGACTTGGTATTTGTGTTTCTACATCATGGTCGTGCAGGTCAACAGCTTGTTCTCATGACCCCTCAACCCACTGCTTCAGGTCTTGCCATAGGGTGGGATGCTGCTTAAGTAGGTCTCCCAGGCTTAACGTCATAGGGGTGGTCACTAGTATGGTAAGGAGGTCATTGGCTACTCGTCTCTCTCCTAAACCGGATTGTCTTGGCCAATTGCCGTGACTGATTTGCGATCCTACAGCATCAAGGCTTGGCCTAAGCGATGCTGCTTGTGGTGCAGTTGCATCTCCTAACTTTGGTCGAGGGGGTGAGACTGGCGTGCTTATGCTGGGGAGATCATCGATCTCGTCCTCTAGGATAGGTTCAGCGTCCCTTAAGTTCTCTTGGGCCTCTTTCACCCAATCCTTCACTTTCTCTATGGCCTCTAGCTGGCGCTTCGGATGCGGGTATTCCCCTACCTTGGCACTTCCTTTTTTGGATACTTGGTCCTGGTAGTGATATGTCGGCCTGCTTCGTCTGGGCCTGGGTCATGACCCGCAATGGGATAGGTGTGTCCTCCCCATCAAGGTTCTCGACACCAAACAACCCAAATGGGACAGATGGTACATTGGCTAAACTTGAAGAAGGTTTTTGCTTTGGACAATCAATGAAGAGATGGGTGATTCTGCACTCAACGCACCTTAGGTTAGCTTTGTCTCTATTCTAATGCTCCCTCTCAAGGCAACGTGATGACACATGCCCTGGGTGACCACAAGTCCAATAGATGATTGGATCATGCGTCTGTCCTTCTAGGCCTCTACCTTGTCCTCTCCTTAATGCCATCACCGGTACTGGTCGATAGTCCATAAGGACTGTGTTGCCCTCATCGTCCTGAGAGACATAAGGGTATAAGTAAGTCTCTTCCTCATTTGGCTCTTCCACGTAGTGGACTGGAGCGTCACTCGGTGGATGGGTCACGTAGGGACCACTCAATCTAGGTATGCCTGTAGGGTTTATGTCCACCCTAGGGACAGCCGGCTTAATGTCATTAGGCGCAGGAAGGGCCAATGGGGCTCCCCTTCCGAAGAGTAGATGTGGCCTATTCGCTAGGTAAGGCTGGCCGTATGGTTACGAGTATGGAAGTCTTTTCGGCAATCTGCAATGCACGATGTCGTGACCAAACCTACCGCAGTTAGCGCAAGGTCTCGACCTTGGGTCTTGACACTCGACCGCCAAGTGGTTTCCGCCAAAGTACATGCATTGGATGTGTGGGCGCATTGGTCGTCTCCACATGTCTTGCAACTTGGCTATCTCCATCTTGGCATCAGCCAAGTCTTGGTTCGTCTCGATGGCTTTCCCCTTATCTTGGTTTCTTCTGAGTTGGAGCTCCTAGAGCTCCGCTCTTTCAACTGATCATCAACTCTGATGGCTTCCTCAAAAACCCTAGCTAGCACGTCTCGCTGCGAGCTCAAGTTGCCTATCAAAGCCTTATACAATTCCTCATTTCGAATTCCACTGATGAATACAGTTGAAACTGCTCTTTCAGTCAGTCATTCGCCCGTAGGGATTCTTTTGAAGAGACTCCTCACGTGGGTTATGTAATCGCGAATGTCCTCCTCTATCTGCTTGATATTCATCAGTCATACTAGCAGATTGTCGGAGTATCCACGCTCTACAAATCTCTTGATGAAGAGATTCTTGAGGCCATTGAAATTTGCTCGCTTTGCGGCATCTAAGCTCGTATACCAAGTCCTACCCTTGTCACCTAAGCAGAGCCCAAACACTTGAGAGCGTTGAGTCAGGTCGCTGAGGTTGTTGGCTTTGCAGACTTGCTCGAACTGCTCTACAAAGTTGTATGGATCATCGTGGGGTTGATACTTGTCGAGCTGCTTTGCGACTATTGGGATTTTAGACTGGCTCTTAGAGCCTTGGGTTGCTCCTAATCCTACCAGCAATGATGTGGCCAATGCTGCGGCACTTTGCTCCGCTGCAGTGCTGTCTAGCAGTCACTTCATGAGAAGCTCGCTCAGCGTTAAGTCTCCTTCTAGGGCTCTCTCATGATCCGTTCGGTTTCTACCGGCTAAGTTCAGCACTCGCTGCACCTCACACAACTCCGTGCCTTGCCTTTGGCTCCTGGCCTGTTGGTCTCTATTGTATTCGACTATGCTTTGCAATGCTTTATGGGCTAGCTTTCCCTCTTCTTCTAAGTCTACAATGATAGCTTCTGCTGTCCGGCCGCAGTGCTCATACCGGGCGTGCGCATCGTAGTTGCTGGACCATCTGCTATTGAATAGTCTCTGGGAAGACATCTAAGTCGAGTTCCTCATTAGACCTGCGGTCTGAGCTTTCTTCTACCATAGTCGAGTTCTCGTGCTCCACCAAGCTATCGATCAGGTTGAGTAGGTTTGTCAAATCCACTTTGTTGGTGCCACTTGCTTGGTCTTACTTCACGTATTGATGGTTTGTCTCCGTTTGTAGATTCTCTCCTATTGGTGGGTTCCTTGAGTGGTTTATCTGAGTGAGTTCCTTGACTTATTAACTTATGCTCAATCAGGCTTTCAGTTTTCCTTAAGTGCACTTTAAGTGCGGAAATCCAAGGTGAGTGCGGCAAAGTCTCTAGGCGTCTTACGTACCCTCGCTTTGTTTTGGGCCTGATAGGCTTTGTCGATCAATTCTCTAGCCATCTTGACAGGATCTAGGGCTTTTCTGTTACGTTGCCTTGCTCATTTTTGGATCCAATCAGGGTTTTATGGCTCAGCGGGTTGCCTCTAGGTCTCTAGGTTTCTAGGTCTTGCGACAGCCCACTCAAGCTGTTAAGCCGATACGCCTTACAATTTTGTCTATTCTGTGCGCCAGAATCAAGTTCTGAGCATCAGGAGGGCTTGCGATAGTTTGCGCTGCTGAGCTCTAGCTGGGTCAGGTCAAATTTTTGAAAAGTTGAGACAAATTCACACTCAACCCAACTATTCTGAATTGCAGGGGCCGAATGGGTGACTCGGACGGGGCCGAGTGGGTGACTCAGACGGGGCCGAGTCAGGTCTTGGGCCAAGGGCCAAACTGGTAAATGGGGCCGAGTGGACTCTGAGCCGAGTGCCGTCACTCGGACGGGCCAAACACGGCGCGACGAATGCCGCGAGACGACGATTTCGGTCAAATCTCACGATTTAGGCAATCACTCCAAGCACAAACTTCTAGATCCTAACTAAGGTACCAAGGGAAGTGATTGGTATAGCTGAGGTTAGCGGTAGGCTCTCCGATGACGAGATCGAATCGAACCTTTGCGGGCTCTCTCTCTCTCTCTCTCTCTCTCTCTCTCTCTCTCTCTCTCTCTCTCTCTCTCTCTCTCTCTCTCTCTCTCTCTCTCTCTCTCTCTCTCTCTCTCTCTCTCTCTCTCTCTCTCTCTCTCTCTCTCTCTCTGCAATGGTTGCAAATGAGCTCTCCCTTGGCCTCTTGGCACTTAAACCCCCTCCCGGGTAAGGTTTTTATGCTCTCAATCACTCACTTGCCGACATTAAACTTCCAAGCAAGCTTTTTGCCATTTTTTGTATAATTTATGCCCTGTTTTGCAACGGTAAACCCTACCCTTTCCCAATTCAATTTCCTAATCCTATCCTACACTAAATGCAACAAGAATCGAAAGCAACAAACTGAAATGATTTCTCCATGCTTTCCAATCATCAAACAAACTAACTAACCCAAAATACTTACTTGTTTCGAAGATCAAAGCACCCAAATTTCCTACCTATCTCAAGCTCTGTTTCGAGGATGAATCCCTTACTTCAATGCCCGATATGAGGCGCGCAAGCGCTCAAGCTTGAATCCGTTGGTCCCGACAATGGAACCAAAATGTGAGAGCTTTTGCTCAATCGCCAAGACCTACGGCCGCCTATTGTTTCAAGCATTCCAAGCGAGCTCTAATGGCTATCTCTCACCTAGCCGACGCGCCGTCAATCCTACGAGTGTAGTGAGCTTACCTTGATGTTGATATGAGTTGCCTTCTCTCTCGCACACACCGGTAGCTCCACGATCCTAGATGCTAGCTCAAGCATCCTCAAGCCTCCTCCATCTCCAAGCTCCATCCACCATAGCCACGCGCACAAGAGAAGAGAAGGGAAGAGAAGAGAAGAAGAGAAGAGGAGATGGTGAAGAGCTTCACACTCTTGATCCCTCACTCCCACACACTCACTCCCTCACACTCTCACACTCCCTCTCTCAAGAGCACACACAAGCAAGGAGAAGAGAAGAAGAGAAGAAGAAGAAGAGAGCTCTTGTTGGCCACACACCAAAGAATGAGCTTCCATTCACTTTTTGAACTTTATATACAAAACCCTAATTCCCATGGGCACCCATCCCTTTCTTTTACATGACCGGCCATTGTGGCAAGGTCCTCTCTCTATTTCCCTCTTCTAGCCTTATGCCTCTAGCCTACACCCGTCTAATACTTTACAATTGGCACAGGAGGGAGCCTGGCACTTTTTTACACAAGCTTCTAGAGTTTTTTAAGGTGCCTTTCATTTAAAATTACGCTTTTAGTCCCATCTTAGCTTTAGAGGCCGCATGCGTGCCTTTGCTCTTTTTCCATCCTCTTCCCGCTTTTTCATTCATTCTTCCGCCTTCTTGACTTGGGATCAACATCTTCAATGAACACAATGAATGTCTCTCATTTTCAAAAAATTACTCCATAATGCTCTACATACCAAGAACGTCCTGGTCATGATCTACATACCAAAACATCAAGGGGGGTATTAGGGGTCATCGATTAGGGTATGGCAATGGAGTGCAATACGCAAGTGGCATATCATCCTCAACCAACAACCCAACAAGTAACTCGCACGATACATTTACATAATCTTCATAGGCATGTGACCTCTTAATGCTTCTTAGCCCATCCCTTGCCATTCAATGTAAAGAAGTAATTTAATCCATCACCTATATTGTACAAAAGATCATATTACTAGTCTTACCATATGAAATTGATAGGTAATAAAAATTTTGTAGAGCAACTAGAGAGTATTTATAGCTTAATTAAAAATAGATATGAGACTTAAAAACATCTAGGCATTAACCATACAAAATAATACATTAGCATGTTTTAGCTTAATGAATATAGTGGTCTACACAAAAACAATGATGCATAATATATTCTCAATATCATAAATGGTGAAAAACATTAGTGCCTTGACATTCTTGAGTTCCTTTTATTCAATTTTTTCGTTCCTTAAGTTTCCAAAGCTCTTGTCATTCAATGTCTTCTTTATTAAGTTCTTTTAATTTTGATATAGAATTCAATATTATAAATATGTAACAATGATTTGTATGGGTTATTCTAATCATAACTTTAATCAAATTATGATCCAAAATGATTGACATTAATGTGTTAGCCTCTTTAATATTAATTGTCACACTCTGATAAACTCATTGGCTAAATAAGACAATCACATCAACCCACACGAACACATGAAAAAGTAGACATTAGTTTTAGAACATTGGAACAACTTAGTCCATTCCAACTTTTAGAAGTCCCTAATGATAGTTTGTGTGAGGACTACCTCTTTGCACTATAGATAGACAATTGTACCTAAGGTGATTCTTAAGAGAAGAACTATTCCACAACTCAAGCAATTATAAATACATGACACCATTAAAGTTTATGGATTGTCAGCATGTCACTCTGATGACATTTCTTCTCAAAATGTTCTATCAAAGTTTAAGAGCTAATGCCAAACAATTAGTGATTGCCTTTCTATCTAGCATAGGAAATCTACATACACCATATATTAAAGAGACAAGTAAATTGAGCAAAGAAGTCAGTCAACAAAAGCACTAGATTATGAAGAGTTATTGCAAGGGTTGTTGCACAAAGAAAATGCCCAATATTGGAGCACATGGTGCTAATCAGGATGACACAAGAACAACATGAGGCCTTCCAAAACAATCTGAACTCCTTGAAAGAACTTGTGGAAGACCTTGCATGCAAGTTGTTGTGCTTCATTGAGAAAAAGACAAGGTAGCGCAAAATCTTACTAATTTTCTAACAGAGCTCAAGACTACTCAAGGTGAACTAACTAAAAAGCAACGGAATAATGAGTTGGATCTTGAGTAGTTCCTTGGTGAGATTACCGAAAAATTGGCTTAAGAGAATGTAAAAGATCATGTATAAGTTAATTTGTATCAATTTATTATGTAACCATGTACCTTGAGTCTCACACGTATACAAGTTAAGTAATTGTATTTTTTATCCAATTTTTTCCCATTCTTAAAATGTCTATTTAAATAACAAATTCATCAACATAGAGGTGTTACTACAGTCCCTCTTTTACACTATCTTTCTTATCTTTACTCAATCTTTCATATGAAAGAACATTTTGTACGAAAGGATTCTTCCACTAATCAAATGCTTAATCCAAGATAGTAAGCCTAGTAAGTAAGATTTTCCCATATTATGCTCCATATTTTTTAGGTCCTTTACATACTAATCTTGTATTTTCAATATTACACAAATACAATATTAGTCTTAATGCAACTTAGTCTTAGAATTGAATAATGTAGTTAGAAACAAATTTTTCCTTCATGTCATATTTTCAAACAAATGACATCATAGTAGAAGCCAACATGAAACATCAAAAACACTACATATATCTTAAACAAAAAGTTTGTATACCTAATATACAAAAAAACTATCATATTTATTTGAGAATAGAATATTATATTAGAAAATATTGGTTCCAAGGCAAAGTATAAACTTAGCCAATTAATACTTTCAAACATGCAAAGAATATGGTTCAAAGAAACATGTCAAAACAAATAAACATCATAAGCATCTTTGTCATGCCATGCTCATGGCCTCCCTACACACATCATCTCTAGGGAACTAGCACGACAATGGAAAAATTAATCCTCAAAAATTTTCTCACCCACTCATTGATTGTGGGTGACATATTTCCACATAGTATATATCTCCTCATCAAAACATCTATTACCCTCTATGAAATTGTTCCTCAAGAATACAATTTACTTGTATCCATGGTTTCTCAATACTACCCTTTATTAACCCTACAATCTTGCCATGCATGTATGGCTGGTCATCCATGTACAAGTAATTTGTGCTTGAGATTTCTCAAATAGATGAGGGATTACCTCACTAAATTTGTAGTCCATAATACTCTTTACTACCCCACAATTTTGTAGTGCATGTATAGATGGTCATTTGTGTACAATAAATTTTTCCACAAGTCCAAAATGGATGAGTCCTTCATCAGCCATTGTTATAGATTGGATCATAGAAACTCATGAGAGTGACAAGGCTACTAGTACAAACTTCGGCATATTTTTGCACTACATGAGACTATGTCTAGCACCATTTATTGCTCAATGGATTTATGATGAGTGTAATCCCCAATGGCTAAATCCGAACCCATTGAAACAAATAAGCAACACTAGTGGAATTCCTAGGCATCATCACGTAGACATGGTTCAAAATTTTTCATATGACCTCAACAATGAGATATTCCACCATATCTCCATCTCTCCTAAGTTCCCAAATTCGTCATTGAATGATAATATGACAAATCAGTTGATATCATCTAGGATGTTGATGCATTGTCATCTAAGGAAGCAACTAGACCTGTAGGGCTACCTCATCATGGTAATATTGTTCTCTCATTCTCATTACTAACTAAGTACTATTTTCTCCATGCATATGTGGCTTCCATGTTGGATCAAGCCCTTGCGTTGTACACAAAAACATGTTTTCCTTTGCTTAAAACATGATTGTGCCACATGATGCAGCTATAGATGAATCATCATGCAATGCTACTACAAGATGTGGTCTAGCAAGCCTAAACATGGAGGTGGCATGGTATCTAAATTAATACTATCATACATATTGGAAAATCTAGTAAACTATTAGTGACTTATGGATTCATATAACAAAAGTAATAGAATATGCAACCCAAGATAGCTATAAGGGATTGGTAGTGCATTTGACAAAGGGTGACATCAACCTTCATGCATGACTTTAAGTTGTTATTTGTTTCATAACAAGGATGCATATAAGTGATTATTCATTTTGATTATGATATAGGTCATCCTCACATATGATGTGGTTCAATGCACCTAATCAACCATACCATGGCAACCTTATTCCAACACTCAAATTAGCCATGTTCAAGTTGCCATAGGTGCCATTCTCTCTTTATGGAGGGTTCATGATAGTAATATATTGATCAAGGCCATGCCTTTGCTAGGAAACTCAAGGGCCTTCACTTGATGAGAATAGCTATGACAAGCTTGCTTCATCAAACAATAGGCATGAGGATGTGGGTGAGGCTGATTCGGATTAGCAACTACATGTTTTGGTCATATATGTATTTGTCTAATAGTAAGCATGAGGTCATGATTGAGCTAGCTAGAATTAGCACCTACATTTTCATGTCATATATGTATTATCTATCTAAGATCATTTTTACATGCATTGTATATAGTTTACTTTGAAGATCACATTTGATGTGTGTGTGTGTGTGTGTGTGTGTGTGTGTGTGTGTGTGTGTGTGTGTGTGTGTGTGTGTGTGTGCGTGCGTGCGTGCGTGCGTGCGTGCGTGCGTGCGTGCGTGCGTGCGCAGGCATGCGCGCGCGTGTGCGTGTGTGTGCATGCACGCGCATGCATGCATGTGTGCGCACGCGTGCACACATGTATGTGCATACTTGCGTGCACATGTTCTATATTTTTTTAAGTATATGATAATGCAATTCATGATTCAAATTCATTGTAAGTCTTATTAACTCAATCATCTTGACAATGCAATGTAATATCAATGCCTCAATTTTGCCAAGTGTCTCTCCCATCACACACCTCCAATCTTTGACAATGTGTGTCATACACTTGACATGATCAAGTAGTTTGGTTCATAGGAAAGAATAAAAATATGGTGACAAGTTTTCATATCCACGCATGTCCTATCTACCTATTTTGTTGTAATGGCACCTCATGGAAGGATATCACTAAGATGGATGGTCTAGCCACCATCTCAACTATAAATCCCTTCATAAGGGTTAGTTGTCCATCAAAGAAAAGATGGCCTTTTTGATATTACAGAGTTTCTTAGTTCATGACATTTCCAAGTGTGCTCAAAAAGCAAAGAAGATGAGGCTGGTTCCAAAGGCATTACATTGCAAAATTTAGTTTCATAAAGTTTGAGATTCTGTTTTAAGAAGAGCCTTATATAGTGCAAAATCCTAATAAGTTCTAAGGAGATCACATGACTGAGATTTTTTAAGACACTTTGCTAACAAAAGATAACCGTACATATGATTCTTCTAATGGGCTTTTCTTGGCCCATTTTTCCCACTTTGTTTTCCCTTTGGACAACATCTTGTCCACTTTTTTTTGCCTCAATCATTTGCATTTTCATAAGCACAATCCATCTCCTTTGCTATTGTCATATTGTAGTTGCCCTTATTAATTTGTGACCTTGCTCTCCAAACGACCATTCTTCTCATATCCATCAAAATGATATCTAGAAACCAAGGTGTCCTTGAGATATTGCCTATGCCATTTATATGCCCAATGTGAAGGATGAACATGGTCAATGGGAATAGGAAATGTTTAGGAAAATTCATGGGTCTAAATACTACCAATAGCAATTGAACCCTAGTGGGCACGACATTGTGACATATTGGACAATCATTAGAAGCATGGACTATTTGGGTTTCGAAAGCTACAAGATTGTATATTCAAGAACTTGAAGCTAGCTCCTAGGGATGCTAGATGTGTATTTGTTTCAAATTGTGTCTCTCTTATTTAGTGAATCTTTTTTTATTTTGATTTTTTATCACTTATTAATGCTTTGATTAACAACTTTAATCATTATTTCTACTATATATTTTCCCCTAAATTCTTGTCAATGATTAGCATTTGAAAAGCCTAATTGGGACATACAAAGATCTACATCTTCTTGCGAGTGAGACAGTCATGGTTTAAAAATCATCACAAAGTCTTAAAAACTCCAAGACATTCTTCTATAAATAAATGTATTTACTGCCTACATCATTAAGGGAACTATAAGTATGGAGAACTTTAAATTTTAAATTGGCGATAGGAAAGTTAATTTTTTAACCTTGTATTTCATTGTTCTAATTAGACAAAGGTGTTTTGAACTTTATTTCTAATTTTTTATATTTTCAAATGGGCGAAAGAATGGATAAGAATTTCATGATCTCAAGTGCTTTGGATGTTGTATCTCAAATTGATCAATATATTGGGAGATTTTTTATTTTTTGAGCCCTTTTTTGTTGTAGAGTATATGTGTGTCCCAAAAATAGATTACTAAGATATATTTCAAATATTTACTTTTATTTTTTCTACCTATCTATAGCCATTCCCACCTCTCACTACAACCTGGTGACAATAATTGTTTCTCGCACACCCACATCTCCTTGAATCCATCCTACTTCCTTGACATGGAGCCTACACTGATGATAAATTCATGGAGTTCCTTACAAGCACTAAGATTTCTAGGAGATTGAATTTGTCCAATATCTTCACTCCTGGCTTTCAATATAGTCTAGCCTTAAGAACCCAACCAATAGCATGAATGGCCCCCTCCAAAGGTATATTGTAGAGTTGCAACATTCACATGAGTGGGTACCTTAAAGCATCTTGACCTACACCAATAATGACAAGGCTTTCAAGAAATGATTTCATTGATAATCTCTCACATGCCTTCCACAAGATGCTACCTATGTAGGAGGCCCAACCAACAACTAAGCTACAAGGAGCTTGCAAGGAAATTCTTATCATGGGCTTCTTGTTGCTAATCAATACAATCAAGGATATTTTAGCTATCACAATGAGCAATGAAGCACATGTGGGAGAATTCAATGATAATGTAGATCCAAAGCCCATGCCTATTGAACTAGAAAAAGAGCAAATTGACATTGAGGAAGTACAAGTTACCATGGATTCAATTGTGGGCATGGCTTTTACAATAGTGGAGTGCATCTACTCATGGATCTAAGGAGACAAAGGTGGATACCAATTTCCCCATTGATGGCATGAGTGGGGTGCTCACACACGTCTAGAAATTTTTTCTTCTTCATGATATGGAGAAGATGTTTAGAGTAGGGAGGATTAGGTGTCCATCTTGGAAATTTCCCATGATTCTCTTGATATAAATACTTTGATAATTATGCTACTCCTTAGCTTGAGGACCTCAATGGTGAAGTCATATCCCTTCAGGAAACTACGGATTCAACAAAGCACACAAACATAGACTTGTGCAAGTTTAAGGTGGCACAAGCTACATTGTTGTCAAGTAAGTGCTTGTTGGAGATACTGAGTAGCAAGCCCCCTTTATCTATGATTCAACTCAAACTGGACTTATAAAAAGATCTAAAGTGACTGTTGATGAGGTGCAAGAAGTGCAGCAACTTCAATTTCCAATTTCTTTGTCTTTAATGTCTACATTCATTTTGTAGTAACATATTATGAATGCAAGCCATCCTAAACATTGGTAAGTTTGAAAGTCATCAAAGAAGTAAATGCACAATTCAGTTCAAAATTCCTTAATTTCTCAATGTTCTTATCTTTGAGGGTCACCACCAAGCAATTCCTTGCAACCCATTGACATGGGGCAACTTCTATGACTTCTTGTATCCCTTATTGATGTGCGTATGCGTCTTTCACCCTTGCATAGCTAACCATCGAGAAGGCATTGTGCAAGGTGTTGAGTGTGTCCACAATCACTATGAATTCTTACAAGATTATTCTTGTGGAGGAGTTAGTGAGGATGTGATTGGAACATGGTTGGTAGGGGTAGATCTTGCAAGTCATGGGCTTTTGGGAAATTCTAATATGGAGGGTAGTGCAGTAAATGGTCAATTACTTCAAGCTAAGAAGCATCACAAGCAACCTATTGAAAGGCTTAGTGCATATGTTGGAGTGGATATAGTGGTGATTTTAGTCATTGGATCTTGTGCTTTGTTCACAATGGATAGGCTTTCTTTGAACGTGCCTGGTATTTGTACATTGCACATGCAAGATATACCATTTTCTTCATCAATGGAGTTCTCATGCAATTTATTATGTTAATTTTCATTTGAAGTACTTAATATGATGTGCAATGTCTATGTTGGTGCAAAGTTTTTACGTAGTGACCATTATTGTGTTGACTCTTTATGCACATCTACTTCAAGCTTCACAAGGGGTTGCCCCTCTAGGTTGTGATATAATGCAAATAAATAATGGTCAAAGAGCCATAATAGGATACAGGAGGGATGTTCAACTCCCTTCCAAATTATAAACCAAGCTTCCAGGTGGACCAAATACCTAAATTGCAAACCTCTCTCCATGGTGTGTGAAAGGGTAGATGGCACCATAAATCCAAATGCCCCGCCATAGCATGGAAAATGGATAATCAACAAGTTCATGCACCTTGTTGCATTTTAGATGTGTGGACCACAATTCCCTGATGAAATGCATAAAAGAGGGAAGGAAAATAGACATTCGGTGAAAGATTTGGTAGAAAACATGCCCCAAAAAGGGAAAACTGGTAATCTTAAAAGTATGCAAAGGCAAAACATATGATAAAGAAATCCCATCCACGAAATGTGGAAGGGGCTAAATGACTGCATCACCATGGAGGGGCCTTTTTAAGCAAATTTAGATCAAAACACCAAGTTAAATGGCATATATCATTAAACCCACCAAGTTAAACGTTTGATGTCATATATTTACAGCAAAATATGAAGGTAAACATTAAATATTGGTAAAGTTACACCTACACATCAAATACTACTAAAATTACACCAAAATATCAAGTTAAACATCCAATATTGTTAAATTTACATTCAAACAATAAAATTTCATCCTAGAGACACTAAATTTTGTTCTTAAGCGTTTCTCATTATATATCGTATTTCCAAAGAGAGAAAGCACTAGATTGGAGATTTAAGCCAATTATACTATATCGTAAATTTACAAAGGGTGCAAACCGCTAGAATAGAAAAATGCAAGCAAGAGTGTTTACAAGACTTGTGTTGCCCATCTCAATCCCCTCTTAGCCTTCTAGCAAACTACAAGTCTTTATACATGGTAGTCACATGCTTTATCATAAACAGCACATGAAGTGGCATCTTCAAAGAGAGACAAGGAAATATCCTACCACCTCGTGAATCATCCTCGATGCAACATCTCGCATACGATACAAAGGACTTTTTTTTTATTTTGTAAACAAAGTATTTTCCCTTGATTCTGTGTCTTCCCTACCCTCTTCATCACATGATCACCCTGGCTGACCTCTTTCATCGTTGTAACTCTCATGGCCACTATGGACATTGATTCTTCCCACATTTGTCAAGGTGTAATCGGTTTGGTGGCACCTTCCTATTTTGCATACCAATGCTCCTCCTCCATGCAATTCTGCTTCTTGGAACAATTGATGGTTTTCATGCAATAAGGGGGCATGGAACTTGAAAAACAATGATTCCAAGCAAGGTTACAAAGAAAGAAAATGCACACTAGCTCAATGGTGGCTATATCAATGAACATTAGAGCTCAAGAGAGACGTGCAAGCTTTGAGGTTGAAATTTGTAATGTTTTAGCCTAGTATAGTTTATGAAATGCTATTAACTTTCTCGTTTGTGCTTGCATAGAAATTTTTTTGATGATGTTGAGGGGTAGGGCAAGGCTCAATAAATTAGTTGAGGCTTTTGAGAGCATTCTTAACATGCAAGCAACTTCCCCATATTTTGAGAGACCGACCCTCCACAATATGCACCATGACCTACCACATTCAATGAAGTCCTTATAGATGTTCCTAAATGTATATCAATAGACAAAGTGTAAATCAAATGCGATATTGATGGGTTTAGGCAACAAGGCTATGAAGCTATATACAATAGGATAAATGATTTGCTTACTCACAACCACATAAAGACTTCCATCTTACCTTGTCCATATAGGATTAGATTAATATGCCAAATGAGCAATATTCCAATGGTAGATTAAATATACAAATAACTTTTTGTTGAGGGGAAAAAAGTCAAATAATGAAGAGTTGCTCATATCTCTTCCAATGTTTGCACTTTTATTCATGGTTGATTATTGGATGCAATATCTTTGCTATCTTTCTTGTTGTGAGCATATGAAGCTAGAGTTTCTTAATAAGTTTATCAAGATGGCTCAAGTGACACTTCTTACTCATTTTGGAGGTTCAAAGCTCAAAATAAAATTGATAATGTTCAACTAGATACATGATAGTAAAAGTTTGGTAGGGTTTTCTCATCTAAGCTTACCAACGCACGTTCATTTGGCTATTGTGAAAGAAAAGGCATTCCTAGATAACAGTGAACACAAGTATAAGAGAGGATAGGAGAGAACTAAAAAGTTTTTGCTTACCAAAATGATACTCTCATAGATGAAGGCCATTTGTGCACCCCTATGAGCTTCAATGGTGATCTGTATATATACTAGTTAAAGAGCAAAAGTTATGAGTGCTTAATAACTATGCTATACTTGAGGAAAGCATTGTTTAACTCTAGTATTGTACATCAACCAATCATAAATACATGAGTTGTGTTAACTCGTACAATTCAAGCACCCCAACAATTGCCATCCACATATATGATAAATATTAATTCAAGGAATATTTCCCTTACAATTGGGCTAGGGGCTCTTGCCCAAAGACCCACACCACCATACTCTTATGCCTTCATTAATACTTTCCTATCTAACCCAATGCACAAATCCACAAATACCTTCTCATAACAAATTGGTCCATATGGCTAGACTCCTAATGTCTGAGTTACAAACCCTGTCAATGTCCAATTCTCATCATGGCTCCTTACGATCTAGGTGTCTTACAACATCGGGTAACTAAAAGATGAGCATTTGAGTGACATTGTGGATTGATTCTTGCTAGTCCAAGAGAACTCTCATTTCAAGTGAGAAGTAATATCCAATCATCGATTTTCTCAAGTTATTTACTAATTAAAAACACAAGAAGTTAAAGAGCCCAACCAAAGTCATTATCATTTTCAACTAGCAAGGACTCCAATTTGTTGACAAATATAGCATTTTTTCGTTAGGGTGCAGGTTTGGTTTCATGATTTGAGTAGATGCTTGATGAAATAGTTGCTAATTGAGCACCACCTATGACCTACTTGCTCACCAAATTAAGCCTAAGTTATGTTAGCGAAAAAACACTAAACTAAACATAGTTATCCCATTATTACAAGGCCATTCCTACTTGACACTAAAATCATAATTGGTTGACCATTGCTTCACTCTCCACTGGTCCATGCAAATTAAGTACCTCAATTTAGGGAGATCCACAAGTTTCATGATCTCCAATATAGTTTGTTCCAACCATCCCAAATAGATAGGTTGCAATAGATTGGAGTTATGTTGCTCAAAGATCCAATTTCCCAAAGCCTTGTATGGCATGTTTCTTTACAAGACCCAACTAGGTTAGAAGGGCTAGTAAGTTGCTACCTACAGAGAAGCACTGTTCATTCCTCAAGAGTATTGGAAAAATAGAGCACCACCTTGGTCGCAAAAGTCAGACCAACTCTAGCTAACGCCACAAAAAATAAGAACAAGATCTTAAAAAAGAAGATGGCCCCCAACTATTATTCTGCACACAGAGGTGACCTACAATACCTCACACATTTAAACCGATCAGCATTCCACAAATTAATCCATGAGCGCTTCCAACTGCACAGAGTACATATTTTCTTGTGCCAAAGCAGCAAGGCAATTTACAAAAATTGGAAGTGACAATACTGCCACCACAGATGCACTTGCTTATCATCATCACTCTCAAGTTTACCAATTGAAACGTCATTTTCCCGAGGTGATATGTTTAATCCTACATGGCTCTCTCTCTTTTTTTTCGTGAAACATGGCTCTCTCTCTCTCTCTCTCTCTCTCTCTCTCTCTACACCACCCTTAACAAGCACATAGACTATACAAATTACTGTTACAAACTCCAGGCATTCCTTGCAGCAATATGATTTGCAAGGAAATTATGTTGCTTATTTCTGCTCATCCTGCCAATCTGCTTTAAATACATGCATTAAAGTTATCCTTGTCCAAAGAACAAATGCCACTAAAAATGAAATGAATCTCATCCCTGTAGTCAAAAACCTGTGTATATATGCAAGTCTTAGGAGCAGCAGAAAGCACAATGTTTTACAAATCTACAGTACAAAACATTCTGGATTGAGAAAGACGCTTGCCGTAGAAGTTTCTTTACTGTGCTGTACTTGGATGAAAGCAACAGCTCAACCAGTTCTGCCATGACAATCCCAGCCCCAAAAACAAGAACACACAAATCAGTACAAATTTGAATTATTAATAAGAGCATGTCAGATTCCTTGCAGCATAATTAAAAACAGCAGGACGATAACCTAAAAAAGGCAGGCAAAAGAGCACCTCCATATACTTACCGAGTTCTCTTTCCTTACTGGTGGTAGTGGCTTGTGCACCTGCGCCTCTTGTCTCAAAGGAGATTCCCCTTGCATTGGAGGAATACGAAGAGCCCCCCCAGTTTTTTTCTCATCTCGGGCCTTATTGAAGATGACCGTAAACCCTTCTCCTGAGGCTGGGTTGTTTACATCCCAGTCACCAAATTTAGGAAGTGGAGCTGCATACTTCTCCGGCTGCTACAAAATATTAGAACTCAACCTTAGGCGAGCAGCTTAACAAAAAATTGGTGCATAGACAAACTGGCAAATCATAAGATTGAATTCTGTAAAATAATGGGAGTTCTCTCAATTTCAACAATTTTAAAACACTCCAACAGCATGCATAAAATGAGGCTATTAAACTGAATCCTTAGATAGCATACTATAGTGAGGCATACCCGATTTCTATTTGGTGTGCCAGGTGTCCCAGAATCTGATCTTCTCTCAGCAGCAGGTGATGCTGAACCAAGTTTTTTACCCAGTCGTCCTGGATATTGAGTATTCAGTGGTGATGAACCAGGGCCCACATTTCCATGTCCACTATCCCCAACTCCATTTTCACTAGTTGAACTGCCACGCCTCGCTGCAATTCCATCTGATTCCCCATATTCACTATTTCCCCTGCTTGGCCGTCGTGCATGGCGTGCACCTACCTTTTGACTTCCTTCTATTTGAAGCCCATATTTGGCATCTTCTTTACTGACTCTTCTTTCATGTTGAGGACTCGCCTTTGTGCCCTCTTCATTATCTGCACCACCAGAAGGTTTACGAAAAAGTGCCTCATTTTCAGCAGGATCATTAGGATTAATGATCTTCCCTCCCTTTCCAGCTCGAGCATTGTCAAATACAACTGTGTAAGGCATATGCTCATTAGGATCCCAGTTTCCAAACTTGGGTATATGAGTTGGTCGCTGTTACAATCAGAAAAGGTGTCAAAACCATAATTTTGTCCAAAAGTGAGCCCTCTTCCTGTCCCTTACAATCACTTAGCCTAATTAGCCCCTTACCCAGATAATCATTTGCTGATGATGTATTATGCAGAGAAGTTCAGTGTTAAGCCTTCTTTTATCACACTTTCTTCTTTCTTCTCTAGTGCATGAACTGTTTACAAATGTGACAAATATGCCAATCTGACACAAAATGAGTAGAGAAATAGGGCATCCAAAGGCCTTGGTACTCACATTCAGTGCCTTAGGTTTTATTAATGCATTCACCTTGTGGATATTACTGAAGCACATGTTTGAACACTCGTTCACAATTAAGGATATTACATAAACTTGAATCGTTGTTATTTCTCTTTCATTAATGTGATACTTTTTCTAATTTATGTGAGCTCAATATTGTGAGACATTGTACTTTAATACACACACCGCTGTCCTTGAGAGAGGTGGATTGCACCCTCACCCTTTGAGGACTAGAGCTGTCCTCAACTACATCACTCTTTAAGATGGTCTGCATTTTTCAAGCTGGTTCATACAAATGCCTAAATCCCAACAGAAATACTTCCAGACATGAAGCAGTCCAGTGAACCTAGATAAACCCACAACACGTGTAGCCTCATGCAACAGCCACTAAACTACCAATACCCATGTCATGCCACTAGTCTGGTACTAACTTTGTGTCATATGATCCTAGCTAAAGCACCTAACATAGTCGACCACTAGGTGAGCCACATACAAATTTCTGAAAGACACACTCATGCACCATGCATTAAGGGAACTCTCAAACTGCCGATTGGTCTCGTGTTTTGATCTCTTCGCAAAAAATATTCTTTTGGAGGGTGCTAGCTAATCTCGACTAGATTCACCAACAACAAAAGTGGCTGTGCCTGTCTAACTTAGAACATAACTTCCCTAACAGATCCAATCAAAGATACATACTTAAGGCTTAACCAAGAAATGTGAGAGCCTAGTTTTCCAGTAACAAATACATCTAGTCATGTCTCCCTATAGGTTGTTCCTCCATTTAGCATGAGAGAACTGTCATACTGTCCAATATTTGGCAATATTCCTTTATACCCACCTATTAGTGCAATGACTAAATCACTGGAGTCTAGAACAAGAACCACAATCAATAAAATTGCCTCAAGATGTGTCAGATCATTTCTTAAGGTTTGCCAACCATGACAGCATTCCTCTGTACGGCACCCTGTAAACAGAGATCTGGCCTCCTCAATGCAACACATTATCCAGTGAGTCCATAATTGTAATCACACCAACAAACATAGTATGCTTGACAATGAAGATATTTGCATATTTCCATGCTGAAACAATTAAAATATTTGGGAAAACACAAATGTGTGGCTTAAGATACAATTACTGAAAAATGATACAAACAGGAGACGAATCAAAGGTTAAAAATGAGCAACCCCCGTTTCCACCCCCTCCCCCCCTTTTTTTCCGACCCGGGCCCATGCCACCCTGGAGCTCAGTAGCAATCAATCCTCTGTCTCACTGGTCATGCAAAGTTATACAGATGCACACATGCTACTATGCAACAAGCCAACTACTCTTTACAGGTCAACGAGTAAACAAAGACAGAAACCCAGCCTTGGCCCTTTCCTCATGGTTGATGAACAATACATTGGCATGGCTTCCTTCACAATCAGAAAGAAGAAGAAGAGAGCCAACACAAGTTTTTAGAATGCTCAAATGAAGCAGCCATAGCTATGGGCATAAGTCTTGTCAAGCAGTCATTGTGGGTGACTGATGCATCTAGTGGAGTATAGTGTTTGTGAAAGCATTACTGTGGCATGTAGATTTATGCATGATTTTCTCTTTGGTTCTTGAAGAACATACAAGAGATGTGAGTCATTGTGATGTGACACTTTTTGTCATGCGAGGCATCTCTGCTCGTGAACCATTGCTATGCTTTGTGGAATGCACTTGAGGATATTGCTTCCATTTTGCGTTTTTAACAAATACATGTTTGCACAAAATATGGCTTTGGGATGGCCACAAGCTAGAGTAATGGCACAACACAAACTGTTATGCTCTTGGTTACAGCTTTCCAAAGCCTTTGTGCTCATGGTCTTGTAGGCTTCAATCATGGACTTGTGTTGAGGGCTTTTGCAAATGTTGGCTGGCTGTTTTTGTATTATGACAGCGTGCAATGGAAGAGAAATATGAACATGGAGAAGAAAGAGAAGCCAGACAGCAAGAAGAGAAGAGAATGAAGTGAAAAACTACATTGAATCTGAAATGAATGCTGAATACAATGGTGGACTAATCAGTCCCTGCATGCAGCCCAAGGTGTCAATGAGGATACCAGATCAGGTTGATGACCATGGCAGCACCGAAGATGGAGAAGAAGGCTGAAGTCGGAGTGTGCAACCTACAAGACAAAAAATGGGAATGATCTTCCCCAACAGCGGGCTGGCTATAAATAGCCCAATCCCACCAAACTGGCCAACCTGCAAAAATAGGCCAAAATAGTGCAGTGGACCAATCAAAAGACTGGCCAACCGGCCCATCCTAGAGGGGAAAATGCTGATGCAGGCATCATGACAGGCTGAACTAATCAGAATTGCAAATATGCAAACTATCTAGCCACTCAAAGCTGGGTAACTCACTGCAATGCACAGTGTGAACACACCCAACACTCACTCGAAAAGAAATGCACCATAATGCATGCTCTAGAAAGAGCTGCCTTCTCCATCAAAATACAACAAACATAACGTCAGAGCTCTTAATGTCCCTATCTGACTCAAATTGAGGCTCACAGCCAAGAGATGACTATGCATAACAAACATTACTACTAACATGTACACCCCATCTATCAATTGTAGGTGTGAGCTTCGAGGATGATACACAATTGATATAGGGTGTATCTCTCGTTGTGGCATCTTGGGGTGTTTGAACCTCTGGCAGGGCAAGCATATGCTATGCAAGTTTGACAACTGAATGGGATGGATTCTTTGAAAGTGATGGTCATCTTTGACATCAAAAAAGTTGTGGTCTATAGTTGTAGAGTATCAATGTACTAATGCTATTGAGAAAGCCGTTAAGGCTTTCTTTGGCTAACTTTGAATCAACAAATTGATGCATTTGTGAGGAATTTACGTCACCTGATTGAAGCTATTGGGTTTGTTGCACCCCTCTATTTTAATAGACAATAACCTTTGAGAACTTACTATGATCAATGTGGCAAACACTTGTATTTCTATAGCTCTACTTGCCTATTCAGTGATACAGTGAATACCACTCGAATAGCCATGGATCTGTATAGTTGTGACTGGTGGTTTACTAGTGCAATGGCTGCCATCTTACACAATTGTTAACAGTAGCGTGCATAATTACTTGGAAACATGTATGGGCATTTGTACATTGAGAGTACACACAGTAACCTCAATATGCCTAGTTATTGGGAAATGTGAGAGTACGCAACAAAAAAGGAAAAGTGAACACGAAGAGAAGGAAACAAAGAGAGAATGCCAGATAGAGAAGAAACAATGTGACTGCAATGGCTAAAGGTATAAGGCTATAATAGCCAGCCCCAACACATAACTCTATGCGTCAATGTGGGTACCATACAATAGTAGGGGTGGCAAAACCCTAAAAATGGCCAAAAGTGCCCAAAAAGGTATGCATTAATGCACCATCCATCTAAAGTGTCTAAAACCCACAAAATGAAAGATAAATACAATGTCACAGCTCCTCGTGTCCTCATCAACTCAAACTAAGCCTCACAGGCAGGAGATGAGCACACACAAAATGAAAGACAAATACAATGTCACAGCTCCTAATGTCCTCATCTGACTCACACTCAAGCTCACAAGCAAGAGATAACTACACAAGACACACGACTGCTAACACTCCTTGTCACGAGGACGTGAAATTTTGAGATGCTTTAATCTTGCTAATAACATTTGATCAAGTTATTAATCAAATGTGCAAGGTTGTTTAAGCACATGTGAGACACATGGCACATATTCCATAGTAGTAGGCCAAGGACCCCGAGGATGCAATGGGTATCAAAGGCAAAAGTTGTGATAACCTATGCCAACTAGGTTCTAATGGTCAATTGGTATCAAATTAGACCCTAGGGCAATGGTTTGGCCAATAAGTGTCGGTGGTGACACTAGGGACTAGCATTAATTAATTAATTAATGCCAGTCTAAGGGTCAATAGAGGTTAGGGACGACTCCAAGTTGCAAATGGCCTAGCCAATTTAATTATGGATTGGTACATTTAATTTTCGACAAGGTTAGAAGGGCTGAAATTAATTTTCAGGATTATTAAATTCTATAAATTAATTAAATGGTTGGATAATGCTGAAAAATGAGTTTAGAAGGTTGCCACTTAGCAAAAATGCCATGTAAACTGAGAAAACGTTTTTGGGGGCTGGGTCTCAATCATTTAGTCTAGTTTACAGCTTAGAAAAGGGAGAGGGAGAGCTATTGGTCCATTTTCTAATCAAAGAACAATAATTTGCTACAGAAGACAGCCATTTGGGAGCCTCAAGAGGCAGGGGACAACAAGGAGTCACATTTCACGCACTAGCAACAACATTGCTCATCAAGTGACAACATTTTGGAGGTGCCTAGCAATAGGTGACTGCATTAAATGCAAGCTGGAGCAAGCAACAAGCAGAATTTAGGGTTTTCTCACATAGAAAATCATATTTCTCTCTCATCTTGACTTTCTCTCACCTCCCCAAACCATTCTCAAGAGATCTCAGTCATTTTGAGCAGATATCAGCCAAATTTGGTGAACAACAAAGAGATCTCTGTTGTAAACCCTAAATTTCTACAAAATTTAGGGTTTGTGTCATGAGGACATGTATTTTTGAAACCTCACTTAACATGTGGATTAACTTTTAATCACATGGTTAAATAAATGTTGCACATGTGAGGTGTAACTAGGATTAGAGTAAATTTGCAAGCTCGGAACCCGAGGAAATCACAAGATATCAAAGGCAAAAGCTGCTATAAGTTATGCTGCACAGGTACCTGGTGTCGGTTGTTGGCCTAGGTCATTCATTTGGCCATAAGTGTCAATTGGTGACATTAGAGAAGTGACATTTAATGGTACCTAACACCAATCTAATAGTCAAATATGATGCAAAGACACTCGAGAATGGAAGTTCCTTAGCCAATTTAACTATTGGCCAATCAAATTGTTTTTCAACGCACCAAAATAATTATTAGATTGATTTTTAGTATTTAAAGACTGAAAATTAATATTTAATTATGAATAATGCTGAAAAAACTATTTGGAAAGGTTGCCACTTGTAAAAAATGCCCATGCAAGACTGAAAAACGTCTTTAAAGGCTGGAGAGAGGCATTTTTAGTGTATTCTGCCTACAAGAGAGGGGGAGAAGATGTTGATCTAATTTGCAGCCATTGGAGGACCTTCTAAGGTAGCTAGGGGCAGGAGAAGACCAATCAACAACAGGTGACAACATCTACAAGTTATTGGAAAAGGACAACAGCAGTAAATGACTAACTTTCTTCAGTTCTTTGCATCTAAAAGCTGTTGAGACAGGGCAGCAACAATAAATGACAGATTTTCTTCAGTTCTTCGCGAAGGAAGTCTGAATTTTCTCTCTCCTCAACATTCTCTCTCATCTCCCAACCTTTCATAGCCTTGCTCCACAGATTGCAGCATTGAGATCACCAAAGGCTAAGAAATTTCAGATTTCTCTACAGTAAACCCTAATCTGCAGTAGAAATTAGGATTTAGCAGCAGCCTCAGGAAGCCTGCCAAAAATTGGAAGCTCCAAGACTTGGATTCAACAGGGCTGAAGCTGTTTTTAGCCTATCCAAGTGGAAGAACCAGCAGAGGGACCAACAAATAATTGAATTTGGGGAATTTTCCATCTCCATCAAAGCGGGTAAAGGTCAATTGATTGCCTGAATCAAGGGGCAAATCAGATTAAAGATTTGCTGGTCATTTTGAACAACAAGGGGAGTTGGAATACCGAAAGGGATTGGGAGAATCCCATTGTACATCAACTTCTTGTGCCACCACAGATAATACCAACAGCAAACTCTTATCCAGTGACAATCTTAGAGAGATGCATGCCAAGGGTTCATGTTTTAAATGCAAAGAAAAATGGCCTCAAGATCATAAGCAATGTTGCAAAGCTAGGAATGAAGAGATTATGTTACTCATTAAAGATGTGGATGAACAAGAATCTCATGAAGATAATTTGTCCCATATTGAAACCAACCCAACAATGGAGAATGATACCTATGAAGAATTCTTTGATCTAATGGACTGCTTTCCATTTGATCCGGGCACTAGTGATGGAGTGAATGTTTTCATGGATAGTAAACATGGATGTTATGGATGTGATGATTACTTTTATGGTTACCCATTTGACCCTAGGAGTAATTGATTCCAATGACAGCCATTCTATCATTCATATGATAAAGATTTCCTATTTGTTTTAAAGAGTAGTCACCTATCTCTCCAAAGAAGTCCAAGTTCCTTCATAACAGTGCAATTTCTATAGGCATAGGACAATGGAAAGCTGCTTGTGTGAATTTTCCATCATGAATTAAATTGCCTTATTGGCAACAATTATTGAATCTTATGTGAAGGACGGGTTTCTAATGGTTTCTACTTCGCAGCAATACTTCATTCATGTCAATCAGACTTCTCTATCACAAGTTATGGGCAACTTTTTATGGCAGCCATGTTTTTGACAGCTTACAACAGTTCATTAGATTCTCTCATTTGTCTTCAATGATTAAGGGGATCTTCTTCCGCATGGAGGTTTCTCTTTCAGCATGGCCTTCTATTTCAACATAGGTTTTCTTACCACCAAGCTATCCTTGGAAATTCCATTTTGAATTCTCCACAATTTTGCAAGCTTTGAGAACAAAGCTTCTCTAGGACAGGATGGCTTGTGATAAAGCAAATAAGTGACTTGTAACCTTAGCCTAGGTGAGAATATTCATTAGGAGTTAAGGTGGAGTATAAAAGGATGAAACTATAAATTGTGCACATCTTTTGATCATTAATCAATTCTCATTTCTTGAGGACTCCAAGTTTGGACTTCCCACCATAGCAAGAGAGTGCATACCTTGGCTCCACTAAAGCAAGAGATGGGTATCTTGCTACCTCCATGCTATCTTCTCCATTGTAATATTTCATCATGGTAATGAGATTCCAAGCTACGGTCATCCTGGCTATGGCTATTGCAATATTTCTTGGTGTATTTTGAGCATTTCTTGTTTAGAAGAAACTCTCTTCATTACAGAGATTCAATCAAGGATGAAGAATCACCTACATAAGAAGAACCATCAATAGGGTCTTCAGAGGCCAAGACCTTATCAAAGATCACGTCCTTGCTCACCTCAATCTTTTTTTTATTCCGGTCATAGAGCCAATAGCCCTTCGTGGTCATGCTATAGCCCGTGAAGATAAGCTTCTTCGACTTGAGTCTTGGAGTCAAGTTTGCTCCCTCTCTTCTTCTTATCCACATGGACAAAAGTATCGCACCCAAAGATGCAAAAATAGGAAATGGAAGGCTTTTTTCCAAAGAAAGCCTCATAGCCTATAGGGATTCATATTCTGTAATGCACAGCTAGAAGACCGATTGCGGATGTGTACCACAGTAGCCACCACCTCACCCCAAATGAAGTAAGCAAGACTCCTATGCTCCAACATCGATTGGTCCATCTCTAGCATGGTCTGATTAGCACACTCCACCATGGTGTGTTTGAATGGGAAAACCCAAGTGCCATTATCCCTACAAAACTTAGAAAAAGTGGTTAGAACAAAACTCATCACCATGGTTTGCTCGTACACCTCGAACCTTAAAAGATGTCCACATTTCCAGAAACGTCTTGGCCTTGTCTTTTCCACAAACATTGGAGCAAGCATCGCTTTTATACTCCAAAAGATAAGGCCACACATAATGGCTAAAATCATCAACGATCAAAATCAAATACTTAGCCTTCCCAATGGGGGTTGTGCCCATAGGACCGAATAGGTCAATATGGACCAACTTCACTGGTGTAGAAGCCTTGCGAATCTATGGATGGGACTACCTAGGCTACTTGCCCCTCAAAAAATGGGAGGCAAATTAGGAAGTCCCTCCACCATCTTCTTTTGAGAAACCCACCTGATAACATCAATGTTGAGGCATCCATATCAAACATGCCAAAGCAATCCTAGCTCATGGAAAGTCCTCGTGGCAATGGCTATGAGCATATAAAGCCCACCCTCCTTTGTACCTATCCAAAGAACCACTCCTATAGAAGCATCCTCCACAATCACTGGATCCTAGGTAAAACCAACTCAAGTACCTAATTGTGTAAAACCATGAACAAGCAATAGTTTAAAACCCAAATCCGGTACATAAAGAACATTGGCAAAAGACTATTGTCGACCTAATGGATTGGTCCCTAGTCCACAAACAGATACAGAAAATTTGTCATCAATGGTGACAAATCCCCCTCTACAACTCGTGTCCTAAGGCCAATCCTGTTGATAGGTCGTGTGGGAAAAAACCCCATTGTCCACGAGCCAAGGCTTCTTCACAGTGGAAGAAGCCAGAGTGATATTCTCCTCCTCGAACACATGGATGAAGAAGGACTCAATGGTAGCTAGGGTAGCCTTTGAATCCTTAGACCCCTCATTGGGCTTCAAATGGGGGTACTTCAGCTCAGCCAACATTTCTCCAAACGTGTACCCTTTCCACAATGTGGGCACTTGGGCTGCTTCTTATTATCCTTGTTTCCTCCTTGTCATCCTATTTCTTAGCCTTAGGCTTCTCCTTCTTCTTCCCTCCTCCCGAACCTAATGTGAAAGCCTTCTTGGAGCCAAATCTACTAGCTCAAGTAAAAATGCAATTAAATGGCTTAAAGATGCATTTAGAAGGCTACCACTTTCCAAAACTTGCCCGTGCACGTGAGGGAAGGGCTAGTAGAGGCTGGTGCAGCATAATTCCAACCATTCAATGGATTGTGGAGGTTGAGAGAGAAGGAGAAAATGCTGTCCAAGCAGGTACCAGTAGGTTTTGGCCATTTCCAACCAACTAAGAAGACTGCTATTGCAAGTAGCAGCTCCAACAAGGAGCACAACAATTGAAGATTCCATCCGAGGCTAGGTGACATACATCTCAGGCCTCCAGGCTGCTCAACAATATTATTTAATGTTGTTTCACAAGACATCAGCTGGTTTTAACACTTTCTCGCCACAAAAATCAGAAATCTCTCTCTCAGCTATCTCACTCCTCTACAAGTAATCCCTCACAGCCATAAAAGGTGGACAACAGAGCATTTGCTGCTGTGGCCATCTTTGGGTCCTCTGCCCAGGAAATTGAAGGCTTACTACTTAGAATCAGCAACTGCATTTTGAGGAATTGCCAAAGATTTCAAGAAGCCAGCCATCCCAGTTGAATTTAGAGCTACATTTGACCAGCCAAGGGTCAATTAGAGGCCAATCATATGCTAGATCAAGGGACAAACTAATAAGAAGGTTTGCTGGTCATTTTTGACAGCAAGAGACATTGGATAATGAAGGAGATTAGAGCCAAATCTCAATGTACCTCATCCAATTTTACTAGAAGCTAAAGAAATATTGTAAGAGGTGTTGGTTTCAAGGCCAATCGGGAGTCTATTGTCCAAGATTCTTTGGTAACATTTGCATTATAGTTTATGTGAATTTTATGCTTGCTACAATTAGTGTTAAATTAGATCATTACCACTTTCCCCAAAAGGAAGGCTAGTTTCAAAACTAAGAGACAATCGAAACTATGAAGACCAATGCTCCAACTGCAATGACATTAAGGATTGTCATAGGGTCCACCAAGGTCGAGAGAATCGTTTCGTCCTTGAACATCCAAGATGGGCGCCCACAACATTGGTATAGGCTTGGGTGTTGAGTGACTTACTGTGAACACACTAGGGGTATTTTGGGGTTAGGACAACCAAGTTCTATAGTAGCACTCAAGGCCCATTTGTGCATATTATTGTGTGATCACTATGCTTAGACTTTGGGCCTGATGGATGTCACATCCATACACTCAGATGATGTGGGTTGATGATATGGGACACCAATCCTCATGACATGAGTGTGGTGAGCATGGCCCGATAAGCCCCTAGCTCAGCAGTGGGCCCCTTTGGCTCTACGGCTTGGAGGTGAGTCCAATGACCATTTCTTCATGGTTTCTTTACGTGAGTATGGCTTGTTTTGTGTCTTGTGTGCAAGTTGGATCCTGGGAGGACATTTCATTGGTATGAGAGTGACAACCTACTCTCTAACACAAGACTCAATGACAAGCACAAAACCACCATTAGCTCACTGAACCATGATGGTCCATGCTTGACAGGTTCATTTTCTTCTCGAATGGGGCTACTAGCGAGAGGGATGAACATGGGAGGCGCATGTGTGTAGTGACCGTTTCCTTCTCCCTCCACACTTTCTCTTTCTCCCTTGCATCAAGTACCATCTAATCCATATCTACTACATCCTCTCACTCTTTTATCCACTCTTCTTTCTTCTCACCATTATCGCTTCATAGGTTTCTTACCATCAATCTTGTTAGCACACGTTTTACCCTGTCTTCTTTTGTGCGCACCTCCTACTTTGTGAGCCTCTGTCTTCAGTCAGACAAGGCCTTCGGGAGCTTTGTCACATATATTTGTCCATCATCCATTCATGTGTGTCAGTTCTGTTTACTACAAGCACATTAGGTGGAGGTCAGTGTGCCTCTGCACCTGTCCACTCCAACCTGTTCACACTGGTTCAGTCCCAGCCAGATTTGGAGGTGTTTTACCAGCTGTTCATTGTCAGCTTTAGCTCCATTTGCAGGTGTACTAAATGTTCTGCCATGTGACAGTTCAATCAGCTGCGTTTCCGCCTAGATGTCAGATATACAGCCTGGGTGGTTAGCATTTCAGTCAGGTCTGACAACAGATTTAGGGGCATTTACACAGGTCAGCCAGATCAGCATTTTGCCCATTTTAGGACGGGTTGGCCAGTTTGGCAGCTGTTGTTTATTTACAGCCACCTGCCTTATCAGCGGACCCAGCCCTCCTCACCGAGACAAGAAGAGACTCCAAGAAACATGAGAGAACGAGATATGTCAGAGGCAGCACTTGCACATACCTATGAGAAGAGACATGTGACAAGTGACGGCCATATCCTATGAGCTTATCCCTTTCCCAAGAATTTCCTCCATCAAATTAAGATTGCTTCTAATAGGCCCTAAGTTGCAAATGCAAAAGAAGTTGGTAAATCCAGCAAGTATGCCTGTGTGCTTAACATGAGCAAAAGGAAAAACTCGGTCCAACAATGGTAAAAAGGAACTGGCAACAGCATTGATTTGATCCTGGAGGGCAGTCTGATCCTCTGAAGATCCATCATAGGAGTAGGCATGGGCCAAGATAGGCTTGAAAGCACAGAAAGAGAGAGAGAGGTTACTGCAGACTTCTCATCCAACAATGCAAAGGCATGGGTCTCAAAAATGAGAAATGTGAGAGGAATAAAGAAGCCAGACTTCTACACAAGGTTTGACCACTTTTGCTCTGTTGTATGTTGTTTAGATTCAGAGACTGCTGGAGGGCATGGAGCAGGCTGAAACACAGCGTGTAGGGATTGCTACAACATGTTCGTTGATACAGCAGCATGCTGTGGATCATGTGTGGAAATACTGTGGCATGCACAAAATATTGATGTAAGGATGATAGCATCCACAGGACAATCTATAAGGTCATCACTCCTGCAGGATAACTTTGCATATGTGGGACGCCTTCAAATGGTAAGATATGTTAACAGCTGACTGAATAACTGCACAGACATTGGTCGCGCAACATCTAAGAATACAGGATTACAGGATTGAACCGCCTGCACGGATAAGAGACAGCATAAAAATCTGAAAGCCTGATTCTTCTGGCTTGCATTTCTCACAATTTGATAGAAACCTCTAAGAGTACAGGATTGAAATGTCTGGCCTGATAAGAGGCAGCATAAACATCTTAAAGCATAATCTCTCTCACTTGCATCTTTGACAAATTCATGTGATCTTATCGAAAGAAAACAGGAGCAGTACGACGTCTGTGCAATCATGAGCACAAATGCAATGATCGGATGGAGAAAGAGGAAGCTACTGACCGCCATGGAGATGAAGTATGCGAAGGAAGCCGGAGAAACAACCGGAGGGAGGACCAGCAAAAGCACAAATTGGAGCCGCGACGGCAAGATGTCCAGGCAGCAGGTTTCGGAGGGGATCTCTGCTCAAGCAAAATCTGCGTGCACGCAGACAGTGTAAGTAGCCATTTGGTGTTTTGTTTATGGATGTCTGAATGTATGTGTGTGCGCGCGGGGGGGGGGGGCGGGGGGGGGGGGCGGCTTGAGAGAGAGAGAGAGAGAGAGAGAGAGAGAGTAAAGTCAGGTTCTGCCTTGCGGGTTTTGTAAACACTTAGATTTTCCACGTGGCTCTTTCCGATTGCAGCAGCCTAAGGCCCTATTCCAAGCACATCGTCTCTTTTGGGGGTCGCAACCCCCCGCGTACTAGCACGTATCTTTTGCTATGGAGACAACATCGCTGGTTGCACAATGCATATTGAGTGACGGACACCCAAACCCTTCCCGCATCGTCGGCGCGCACTTTTTCGAAAGTGCGTATTTACATGGGTGCAATACAAAGGACACACTTTGCAAAAAAGTAAAAAATAATAAATATACCATTCCATGGGGGGGCTTGTCATTTTATTTAAAAACTAGGCGGTCCGCGCCTAGACTCGCCCTGGCGCTGGGGGCGGGCGCGATTTTTGCGGGCAGGGACGGGTGCTAGACGCGTGGCACCCGCCCCCGCGTTCTCTTTTTCTTCTTGTGGGGTAGGTGAGGGGCTGCCACGTGGCACCCATCCCCCACCTCTCCTTAACTAATAGTATAGATTATGCCATTAAAGAAAAGTGCATTTTCTTCTTGTGGGGGAGGTGGGGGGCTGCCATGTGGCACCCATCCCCCACCTCTCCTTAACTAATAGTATAGATTATGCCATTAAAGAAAAGTGCATTTTGCTCTCCGAAATTATGAATTGGTGGAGCAAAGTTTGAGCTTAATGGAGTTTGATCGAGGAACATTTGATACCAGGTAGCAACACAGAGTCCTTTCTATGTTCTATGTGCAAGGAAGAGAGAACGATATGAGGTGATTGATGCTATCTGCAAAGCTCTAAGACTAACAAAGAATGAGTTTTGGAGTACTTGGAGGAGGCTACTACCTCATCAATATAGATCTTATTAATGGCATTGGCATTTTATTATCAAAGCTCTAGAATGATGTGGTTTTGGTACTAGAATGATGTGGTCTTGATACTATGTTTTGTAATCTGAGTGGAGCTATTTCCACTAGTGCAACAACCTTCATGGTTATAAATCAGGATCAATCATTCTAAAAATATCTATTAAACAAGGGTGCCCTTTAGCATCTAAGTATATAACAAGGATGCAAAAAAGGAGTTTGTTTATCTATGGGCTTAGCAATTAAGCTAACTCTCATCACAACAGTGTGATGCCTATCATTATCTTCAATGCCCCCATATTCCCCTTTTCTAAGGTTGGGTAGAAAAGACTAGAATCAAGTTTAAAGCATTTTGATGATCTTTTGGTGGAAAGCATGGGTAGCCTGCTATTGATTGGAATCATCTAACATACCCTTGGGACAAAAGTAGTATTGGTCTTGAAGCACTCCATGAGAAAGCTTCAAGGTCGATGTTTCAACTTATGAAAAGGCTTTATGATAATAAGTTGTGGGTCATTGTCCTTTGAATTGGATTGCCAATTCCAAGTTACCTAATGGAATATGGAGAGGAATTGATTGTTGGGATGTGCTTTTTTGCAAAAAGATCCAGGCTAAGATTAAATAAGCTTAATAAGCAAACATTGAGGCTAGTTGATGCATGGAAGGATGCGATTAACTCCTTGAAGTAGGTTGGCAATAGCTATCAAAGGGCAAATGCTTCTTTTTCCAAAATAACATGTCTACAAATGGAAGCCTTTAACAAGAATGACTTCTTCTAGGCTAGGGTCAAAAAGCTTCACTCTCTAGAGCCATTAGTGGTAAAGAAGATGGAAAGATGCTTAGAACAAGGCCTGTCTAGATTTTTTACTCTATTGCACTACTTAGGGAACATTTTTTCTTGGCTAAAGCTAAAGAGGAATGGTTATAAGTGGTCTTCACTAAGAAGAAAACTAATTGGCCCACAACTATTTGACATGTAAGTTGTGGTGTAACTAGATGGTGGTTTCACCTTTAGGTAAAGCTACAATTGCTCTTAGAAAGAGGAAGGACATTTCAGAATTAAATCATGTTTGGATAGTGAAAGCCACACTGGCATGGTGAAAAACTAACCCCATAACCAGTATTGGCACTTAGAAAAAGAGATTCAAGATGGTATGGAGAGAAAACCCCTTTTCAAGCTTAATTGAATGACGTGGAGATTGCAACAAAGAAATTGCCAACCAAAAATATGTTCTTTCTTCATGCAACCAAAGGAATCAATAAAGTATTATGTGGGATTGAAGGTGAGTGCATGAGGGCTAGAATAAGGTGAGAAGACTATGGAAAAGGTGGGGCTTCATCATAGTCGTAGCTAGAAGCAAGCATTTCTTTGATTGACAAAATCTCAATGATGCAATCTTATAGAGTTTGGGCCATATGTAGAACTTTGTGTAGGTCTACATGGTTTTATAGAAATGTTGTTCATTTTGGTCATATGAGGAACAAATTTAGGGTGCTAAGTTTGATCTATTTAACCTTTTTGGGAAAAAGGATAAGGTCGTTCAAGGTGGTCAAGAGATGCTTGTAAAGCTCACCTCATCTCTTTACAGATTTGTAAATATTCCATATACTACCCTTTTGCATTTACAAGCAGTATATTTTCCTCTTTTGGCCGACTCCACATAAGATCTAAAAATTTCAACCGAAAATGAAATCACGTTGTTAGCATTTCCCCTAATGGTTATGGCCAGCCGTGCTAAGGAGGGTGATGAGAAGATGGCATCACATTAATGTTCAAGAAATGACGGGCTTGTTTCATCCTAGAGCTAACTCAAGTTTCACAAAAGTATTCTCCAATTTGTGTGGGAAAGAAAAACATTGTCTCAAAAAGACATAGTTTTACATAAAATTGTTCAAAAACATGAAGCAAAAATTGATTTAGATTTCCAAATTCCTCCTAAGTGTGAAACAAGAAGGATTCATATATGGTCCAACCCCCCTATATTATGCCTCCTATACTATGGTAGCCCCCCCCCCCAACCTTTTTGTGGCACTCAAGAGCAAATAGCTCTATTCTCATAGACCAAACCAACACTTGTGATTGGTGGGATCCCACCATTTTGAAGGCACATTTATTATTACAAATCTTCCCTCTTCCTATCTAAAAACATTGGGCCATATTCTCAAAACATGCACATTTTCAACAACCTAGTGTATCACAATAGGCATAGAAAGGTATGATAAGATCTTGTTTGGGAGATTGCCAAGTAGATAAAAGAAAAAGGTTATTTCTTTTGACCAAAAATTTGTACAAAATATGAAGATCAAAGAGGGGGCACATTATTCATGACCCACAAATTGTACCCAATATGAAGATTAAAGAGGGGGCTAATAGACATCAATAATCTGCCCCTTCCCCTTATATGTTTTTAGTTTGTCCTTGAGGGGGTACTTCCTCTTCCTTTCTTTTCGTCTTTTATTCTATTTTCTAAGGTTTGATTCTTTCCCTCATCAACTATCAAATCAACACAAGTGAAAAGAAAAACCAACACAGGACAATGCTCTAGTGCATGATGTGTCCTTTTGTTGCAATTGTATCAACTTTTAATAGTCAAGTTCAAAATTCAGTTAGTACAATTATAAACTATACCAAGTACTATAAGTCCTTGTTAAAATTATAGGTCATCTAATTGGATGACCCTTAAATCTAAGGGCTGACATAAAGACTTTTTCGTACCACTGTTTGCTCTTTAAAAACCTTTAGGGCATTACTAAGCACATGGGGGCAGGTATCAATGCAGCTATGTGTGTGACTAAAGGTGTTGGCTTCAAGCCCAAGTGGCATTTGCATGTCTTAGAGTGCATACCCACAAGGTTCTAATGGTTTCACCCTCACCTTTCCATATAGGTATACAAACTTTTTCTTAACCCATATCTTGCTCTAAATAAGATGTAACAACCTATTAAAGATATAAGAGATGAAACTATTCAATCTAGCACCAAACTTTTCATGAAGTTCATATAAAATTGAAATTCAAATATAAATAATTTCTTATAGGACGAAAATGTGGAATCTTCGACCAAACATATTTTTTCAAAGGATATAGTAGGTCTAAGTATATCTACATATTTTCACACAATAATTTGTTTAGTCGATCAACATAGTGTATGGTCTAAGTGAGGCAAGGGGATCACCATATTTAAAAAAGGTCACTTAACTTGGGAAAGACAATTGACTCAAGATTTTTGAAAAGTTTGTTTGGTGTCTAACACTAGCCTATCAGAGATGTCAGAATGTTGTGGACAACAAGATGTTATTCTTTTCCTTTCACCTTATAACCATCCAATTGCATATTTGTGGGTCATCCTAAAATGTGGACAATACCCACCTTCTCTATCTACACACTTGCAATAGCTCCCCAAGATGGTCCACTAAAGAATCCTAAAACTCACATCATTGATCATCCATGACCACTAGCAATTAAGTTTGACACCAAAGTATGTAGTGCCTGATGAAATAATTTCATGTCTCATTTAGAAAGCATTTCAATTACATATTGGCATGCTAAGTTGATTCATATATGTGAGCTATAGTCCCATAAAACACATCAAATGTTGGTTGGTAGCACTCAAAATGGCACCTTGTTCAAGTTGTCAAAGTGTACTTAACAATCAAAAAATTCAAATAATGGCACATTCCTTTACTACCTTAAGAATTAGCTCTGCTTATGTAGATTGTCCAATAGTTTAGTTAGTTTACTTTGTGTATTTTGTTAACTTACTTTAAAACAATTACACTACCATGATATGAGCAAATTGGGCATAAGTTTACCATTCCAATTAAACATCACCTTGGGGCTAATGAAGTAAAATGAAAGGTGATTTTGTCTCTACCATCTTCTTGTCTCATCCTCGTAATGACATTTGAAAATAAAAAGATTTGCACTTAGTAAGTCACATCTTGGAAGTTTCCATTAGCTAAGGCCCAATAAAACTACAATTTTATAGATGACTTGCTAAAAGTAGGTTAAAGATTCGTGAGGTATCATGTGCTTTTTCTCTAGGACAATCACATTCTTCAAAAAGTGTGCGCCTTGATGAATCAAGAGGAAGTTAACACTTGAAAATGATATAAAATAAATGTGATTGTGGCTAAGTTTGTTCGATTCATTTTATTCTATTTGAAAGGCCGAGTTAACAATTTATTTCCTTATTTCAAATGTAGTAAAGATATGTTTGTCTCAAGAGCCACCAAAGCTTGGAAATGGCATGTCATGTATACATCATAATGGATGTTGAATGAATAATCAAATATCTTCTCTTCAAATGTCGCTAACATAACAAATGTATATTGCAATAAGTTATCAAAGAGAAATAATATGCTTTGGTAAAGCAAGTTGATAGGTGTCAAAGAAAGAAGTGAAAACCATAAGTCTTGGCTATGAAAGGAGTTTGTGAAACTTCAAATGATTGATACAAATAAGACATTTAGGGTGTTTGTGCACTTATGTATCCAAAAAGGGGCCACATGGATCACCCTATGATTATGCTTTAGAAAATGGCCTCATATGCTCTTTAAACCAATTCATGACCTCCCTTTCTTAATAGAAATTGACACATGACCTCCTTTATGCAAGATGTTTGCAATATTTTTTCTTTAAGAAGTTTTCATTGTGGATGATGGTGCATCTATCTTTAATGAAATATCTTGCACTTACTATCCACTTATTAAGCATCAATGTTTTCAGTTGGTAGTGCATAAGCCTGAATTTGACCTACTAAAGCCTAAATATCCCATTGCTTAGAGACTTGCTTTGATGATAAGAAGCCAAAAAACAAAACTTATATGTCATATGTCTCATAATTTCTCACATGCTCCATAAGATAGGTCAACTCATGCTTCATATCAATATGCAAAGTTCAACTAAAGTTTTTCCATATTAGTAATAAATAAATGAAAACTAAAAAAATGGACAAAGCCAACTCATCAAAATTTATATCTTCTAATAACTTTATAAGTATCTTTCAAGTACCATTACAAACCAAAAATTCGATGAAAATGCATGCACTCACTTCAACCTAAACACTTTTCTAGTAAATATGCTAGGTACTCTATGCATGTGCATGTGACATAGAGCATAAACTCATCCCAAGCAAAGACAACAAGTGGTTGATAGCAATACAAGCACAATGATGATCTAGATGATCGACTCAAATGTATATTAGTATTCATGGACATGAATGATTGTGAAAACATCTCGCATTACGATGTGATCTTGATGTAAATGTTATACCAATGTAATTTATGTCATCTCCATTCATGGCTAACCACGATATATTACTCCCTAAAAATCCATCTTTTTCGTGACTTGATTCAAACAAATTGAGAATCATGAAGACTTCACTTATGATGCATACTTTAGTTATTTCTCATCTTATAAGATGTTACCTTGGTATAAGAGAAGTAAAAGGAAACTCAAAACACAAAAACAACTTGCGTCATGTACTAGAGGAACATTGCCGCACCTTGTGTTCAACATATGCCAAGTACAACTTTGCAACTTTTGAGGTGACACAATGTCCACCCAAAGAAATGATTATACAATATATTTCACAAACTATGAAAGATTAACTACCATTTTAAGACAATGTTTTAACCATAGCAAGTATGGGAAAGAACTCTCCTTATCTCATATGAAGATAACATTACAAATGTTGTGGTTCTTACAACTTAGTTTGAACAATCACTCAAAAGGAGATAGATTTTGGAAAAAAGGAAACCTTTAGCTTATAATAATAGAGAGATTATTATTTTCTCTTAATGTCATTAAATTGTGATTCCTTATTTGAGACTTTGTTAAACTAAGTGATGTAATCACAATAGCTTGCCAAGGTAGGAGTATAGGTAAGGTCTAAGACTTACTTAAGGTGAACCATAAGAGAAAATTATTACCACTATAACAATAACATATTGTTGTGAGCTTTAACATGGTCAGAATAGTTCTTCCATTTTCTCAACAAAATGCCACTTATATGTACACCATTGCCCATTTTGAGCATTATCTATGTATTAAACAACAAAAAATACATTGGAATGAATTCAACCAAATTAAATATGCAGACTTATCTAAGTAGACCTAGAGTTTTATAATGTAAGTTAAACAACATACTCTGAGGCCTGGTGTTCTCTATTAAGTTATATTTAGTTAGTTTGGGCAAGCTAGTAGACATGTACTCTATGAGTTAGAAATGTGTGCATTTGCACATATGCAAATGGTAGGTATATCTTTGAATGTTAACTGTGCCTTTTTGCTAGCTACTCAATCGACTTGAAGAGACCCTCTAAGTACCCTAAGTAGTGTTTTATCTTCCTTCAAGCATTTCTCAATATCTTCTTAACAAAACCTAGGGGCATTAGCCTTTTTTCTATGCAAATTGTATCTAAAGATAATAAAAAGGTGTTGCAAGCAAACTACAAATGCCCTTTCATTTAGTAACCCTTTACAAAACTTAGTATTGTAAGGGTGAGATGTCTCAAGAGTTCGCAGGTTGTTCAGTCCTTCCTCCCTTGCCTATATGCAAGGGAAAAGACCCTATGATCCATCCAACATTTCCTAGGAGATCAAGAGGATATTCAAGTCTAGTGAAGATGTCAAGATGGAAATGATGTCCTAAGTAGAACAAGTAAAGCATTTGACTACGATGCCAATGTAGTGTTTCAAGCCATGGCTAGTGATCTCAATTCTATTATAGCTCCTCATAGGTAGAGCTTGGGTGAAGAAAAAGAGTTCACAAAGCTATCGTTTCCTTGTCCCTATATCTTATGTACTACAATTATGCAACTTCTAACGTCTTCATGTTTTTCATGGATAAGGTCCCATTTGAATATGAAGTTCCCAGATGGTTCATAAGAGCTTTCTAGACAAGGTCCAACTTAGCACAATACCATTTCTTCAAAGAAGGCTTTCCAGACAAGCATTTGAATTACCCTTAAATCCACTCAAGTTAGTCTTGCTACTATAAAGGCTAATGGTTGATAACCGCACAGGCACTTTTTGTGCACACATAATCGTCTTATGTTCTTCGCTCTCTCAACCCTCCTACACTCCATAGCTTCTATTTTGCATCTCACCATTGCTTCCCTCTCAAATGGTATCAGACTGGCATTTGGTATTCATGGGACCTAATCTTCAGAGCAAGAAGCATGAGTAGTCAAGCTTTGCTATGAAGATTGAGGATTCAAGCTTCTTCTTTGACATTGATTCTTGCTACTCACACATTGATAAATGTATTATTCTCATCATTGGGATCTAGATCTGAGTCAAGTAGGTGCTTGATCCATTGTGGCTTGATTTGGGGCTATAGTGACCAACTTTAACAATGATTTGCTAGCCATTTGTGACTAGGTTTAGAGCAAAACAACTTGGATTTGGATGCTTTGAAAGAGATCTTAGTATATGGTTTTGATGCATACAAGCACAAGGGTAGCTTGTTTTTCATAAGCAAGGGGTCTACTTGGATTTAATAGGGGGCTACTTGATTTGAAGAAGGGGGTTTGCTTATTTTTGTAAAAAAGAAATAGAAAGAGAGAGAGAGACTTGATGATTTGTTGAGATAGTGTGTATATAGGCTATGTTGTTGAGATTGGATACTCTAGGAGGTTGTTTATATTTAAAAAGACCTCTATGGATGCTTTTTAATCAATCAAGCTACTCCACATATTTTTTCCTCATTTGGAAACTATAAGGCATCCATTTTATCATAGAAACCTTTCTATAGGATTTAAACATTAGTTAGTAGTGACTAGTTCGCATTGGGAGGCTCTTAGATAACTCTCAGCTTTCAATTGCACATAGATTTTGATGAATATCTCACCTTGAATGATTTTTAATTGTTGGCTATGCTTACTTTGCAGAGATTATGTAGGCTAAAATTGATTTGTGAAGGTTGTTTGCATGTGTTAGGTCTTTAATGACTATTTTATGCTTAAAAGATAGTCGAAATACTTGGGACAAGTTGCAAAAAATTCAAATGCCTTTGGAAGTTCTAAAATATCATTTTTACACTAGATTTATGGTGGTTTGGTTTTTGGACATTTGTTACCTGGCTTTGTGGGGTAGTTTTGTTAGTCTATTTTGAGCTTGCAATCGGGTATACATTGTTGTTTTTAGTGTGCAAACATACTTTCATTATTATGGCTTCTTCATCAAGTTTAGAAAATGCATTGTTTAATGTTGAAAAGCTTGATGGTACAAACTTTTCATATTCAAAAGAGCAAATACATAATGTATTGGTCCAAAGGAAGCACATAAAGCTAATTAAATGCAGTGGGATTATGCTTGAGCACATGGATACATATGTATGGGAGGAATTGGATGATCTGGCATGCTCTACTTTTATGTTGATGCTCTCAAAGTCCATGTATGTTGATGTAAAGGACGTGACATGTGCATATGGTGTATGGAAAAGGCTTGATGTGTAGTCTCACTGGCTTATTGGGTTAAAAATTTCATTCATCTCCGCATGGAGAAGGAGGCCTTTATGTCTAATCACCTCAAAGAAATGAAGACTATTTTTAACCAACTAACATTGCAAAAAATTGTCTTTAATGATTCAGTGAAGGCCATGTTCTTGTTAGTCACCTTGCCTAAGAGTTGGGATACTTTTAGGACTACCGTTAGTAACTTTGCACTCATAAGTTGCTAATGTTGAGAGCATCTTGCTCACTAAGGAGGTGAATATAAAGAACAATGCAAGGTCAAAGAGCTCTAGTGCACTTATGGTGAGAGGTAGGACAAATGCCAGGGGGAACTCTTATGGGAGAGGTAAGTTACGTAGCAAAATGATGTAGAATGCTACTTTTGTAACAAGAAAGGATACATAAAAAAGGATTGCTATGGAAGAATAAGAAAAAAATGAAAAAAGGAAAGTAAGAATGATGTCAAAGAGAAAAGTAAGGTAAAGATTTAGGAGATTAACACATGTCGCAATGATGACAGTGATGTCTTATTTGTATCCTCTTTTCACGATGCATTCATGGTTGCATAGATAACAACATGTCTCATAATTGGCTTATGGATTTTGGAGCATCATTTCATGTTATCCCACATAGGGAGTGGTTCTCTACTTATGATACTAGAAAGAGAGATGTCTATCTTGGAAATAATAATAAATGTAACATTGTTGGCATTGGGGATATACACTTGTCACTACCAAATGGTTCTTCCTTTATCTTATGAAATATACAAATGTTCCAAACTTGATAAAGAGTTTGATAAGTATAGGACAGCTTGATGATAGTGGTTATCAAGTGACCTTTAGTAATCATATGTGGAAGATTTGCAAGGGATCCCTTGTTGTGACCAAAGAAAGAAATACACAAAATATACTAAGAAATCATAGAATTACCATGACCAAAGTGGCCATAACTGATCATAAGATTATCATATACAAGAAATACAATGGAAATTGTAGATGGTAGTAAGATACACACCTCACCTCTTGCAATGGTGAAGCAAGATACTCACCCCCTAGCTATGGTGGGAGATCCAAGAATAGAAGTTCTCTAAGATGAATTTTAATCGATAGCAAAAAGATATGAACCATGTTACATCTCAACCTTTTATACTCTTCCCTAAACCTATGCTTTATTACAGATCCAATAATAGAAGTTCTCTAAGATGAATTTTGATCGATAGCAAAAAGACATGAACCATGTTACATCTCACTCTTTTATACTCTTCCCTAAACCTATACTTTATTACAGATAGCCACTTGAATTAGTGTATTGCACTCTTGAAATAATAAGGGTTGTGTCCAATAATGGTCTCAATGTTGAGATCATGTCGCATAACATGAGAAGGAGGTGGGGTCTTTGGCTCTTGAGATATTAATGGTTGTTGATCATTGGAAACTTGGTGCTTGACTATCTCTTTAGCCTTGTACTCTATTAAGGTCTTCTTAGGTTTTGTCTTTTTTTTCTTCTTGGCTATCTTTGGTTTCAGAGGATTATCTTGTTAATCTAGTTACTCATTGATTCTTTCCTTTGTCTTGATTGTAAACACCATTATATGTTGTGTCAAATTGAATTTCTAAAGCTTGTGGTCCCTCCAATCTTCTGGCTACATGAGGCATGCCATTTTTGTGCTTTGGTGGCCAAACCCATTGATTGCCTTAATGGTAGCCTTTGGTAACAATCAGGTCTTAGGGATCCTTTAAGTGGCTTTTCTCCTTTGTTGCCCTGATGCTCTTTTACTTATTTTCTTTGGCTATATTTTCTTTCCTATTTTTATTCCTTGATGAACTTAAAATTTCTTTAGATCCCTCCAATTTGGTTGCTTTCTTTTGTACCCAAGTTATTGATGATGACACTTGGCTCACTAATTTGGGATTGCCCTTTACAACTTCTTTCAAATTCTTGAGCCAATATTTATCCCCCTTTGCTAGGCTTTAACAAGGGCTATGCTTTGCTTGTTTACTTTTGTTTTCTTGGAGTAGGATTTTAATGAAATGATGGCATATGGTAGCCTAAAGTACACTCTTCTACCTTTGTCATAATCCATGTCGACTTTGAATTGCCTAAAAGTCAAAACCTCATTTCTTGTGACCTCTCTACTAGGAAGAAGATAAAACATAATGGACACATTTTTGTTTCAATCATCATTAAGAGTTGGCACTTTTTCAACAACACATTGAATCTACTACCATAAGGATTGATTTATACATTAGGTAGAAGTTCTAATTGTCCTAGTATCTAGAGTTTATATGGTAGGATATTTTGGTCTCACACTTCATGAACATGAACAACCATCCAAAATTTTCCTTTGAAAATTAGTCTAAATTCTATATATGCAAGGGGCATAATTACATCATTTTTCTCATTTGGATATTCATGTTTCACAGCTCTCACTTTGACTTCCTTCTCATCTTCTTGTTTGGGTTCCTTGTGTCGTTGATCAATGGGCAGCAATGCCTTTTAATGTAGCTACCATTATAATACCTCATTCATTGCTTGTTAAGTCTCTAATTTTGAGGTTTCCATAGGAGTTTATCCATCTCATGCAATAAATGCCTAGTCTCCAAATTTTTGTTTTATTATTATGACCCTTTTCTATATATATCAAAACTTGATTGCCCACATTATAACTTCTTTATTGAACATGCTTGTCATGCCAAAAAAAATTCTACCCTTTCTCTAAATAAATGCATGTACTACTAGTAATCTTGTTATTTATCTTTCATAAGTCCAATAATTCTTTTCCCCTCTTTCTTGCATTGCAACTCTCAAGCTAGGAAACCAAGAACTCTATTAGCAACATTGCATCAATTACATACATCAATTTGAATGAAGCATAATCCATAACATGTATGCTACACAAGTCTACCATTAGCTTCACCTCCTAATATCCCTTTGAGGAAGAGACTATATTGGTCAATACCATGATAATCATCTTGTTTTTTAATTCTAAATATTTGTTATTTGACATTCATCACAGTGCTTAACAAACTTTGTAGCATTCTTGAATAAGTTAGGCCACCAAAACCTAAGATTGAAGAGTCTTCCTTGTTTTTGTTGTAGAATAGAAGTTGTGTCTAATAACTTCTTAAAGTACACCACACATTTTTTGCTCACAAACACATCTTCTCAAGAGACCATATTGTCTAAGTCTATCTCATTACCCACATATCATTTGATAAAATCATAACTACCTCAATCAAGCCTTCTCTATTCATCTTTCCAAAAAGCCTTTTGTTAAGATGTTTAAGATATCATTAGCCCAATTTGATGTCAATTCTACTTCCAAAAGATTGCTACCTTGGTTGACATTGATTAGCTAAGCATCCAAAATATCATTGTCCACTCCCACAACCAATTCTTTGTTACTAACGTGTGACATATGATTAGCCATGTAGTGTTGCTTCTATTTTAATATGACTAAGAAATTGAATTCTAGTAGCAGCAAAAGCTATTGAGCTATACATCCTATAACACATGGCTTATTAAGATAGAGCAACACTTTAGCAATCAATAAAGGGTATAAATGATGTTGTTAAAAAATAATATTGGAACACTTCTACTACATACACCATTATTTCTTGTTCTTTTGTTGAATAGCTCATCTTTGTGTTAGTAAATTTCCTACTTATTACAAAAGCCACTAGAAAATCAAGGTTTCACTCACCAAGTTGGGACAACATTATCTCTATGGTGATTTATAAGATCAATGTGTACATGGAAAGGGATTGTCTAATCTGAAGCTCATATATTTGCATTGGACTTAGAGTTCTCCTTAAAGTTTTATAAGCCCTTTGACATTTCTTGATTGACATGAATATTGCTAGCAACTTGCATAGTGGTCTAGTAATTATCAGATAGTTCAAAAAAGTACTAATAAAACCCATTATGCTGTAAGAAGCATTGAACTACCTTTGGATTCTCCAATGGTGGAAGATAAATGATAGACTTGATGTTCATAAATACCTAACTTGGAAGTCACGTGCCTTGGTATGCATTTGTGTTAAACCCAACATTGGTATTTTAAGGGGTTCAAGGAGAGTTTACACTCCCTACATCCATAAATACATACCTCACCTTATCAAGATGTTCATCCTATCCTATATTCATGCAAAGTTCATCCAGAAAGACTTCTAGAAGCTTATGTAGCACATCCTGGAAGATTGTGCACGTCAAATTGTCAATGGATGGTGCATTGTTCAAACTAAAAAGGTATATAAGATACACAAGCAACCCCTTGCTCGTCGTAATCCATCTCCATGACTTCTTGCTCTTCTTCAACCTTGCAGCCTAGGGCAATTTGCAAGATTCAACTTACATGCTAATAAGCTTTGTGTTCACAATATGGTGTGAACTGCAAGTGCTTGTGTTAATGAGAAGGTGAGGTTGAAATATTGAGGAGAGACTCCATTTTTCCCATTTTTTCAAAGTCCACTTTGCATCAATGCACACTTGCATGAAATGTCACTTTTTTGTCAACTAGAAGTACTTCACACTCATGCTAATATTGCCATCATATTGATCCCTCAAATTAGACAAACTTAGATTCACACTAAAGTGATAAGGTTGGACTAACCTTTTTTAATCTAAATCCATTAACTGGGGGGGTTAAAGTCTTTACGTTGTAAATCTTCAAGAATAAATGCACCTTGCCCAACATCCTTGAAATCTTTAAATGGATGTACATACCTTAGCTTTAGTTTTCCTAAGGATTTACCCAAATAGGAATTTATCCAAATGGGAATTATCCACTACTACCCAATCACCCTCTTTAAATACTTTCTTCTTGACATGCGTATTGACCCATGCTTATCTCCTTGATTGAGCCACTCTTAAAACATAGGCTACAAGCACTCTTTCTTCCAATTTTATCAATTGCTCCAAAAAATCTAACCTAAAATTTCAAGATTTAATTTATTCTCCACTATAATTCAAAGATTGGGCAAACAAATTCCATAGGTACAAGTGCCTTATGGCCATAAACTAATATGGTGTCAAACCTATAGCTACTTTGTCCTAAATGACCATAATGTAGATTCAAACCTTGTATCCCAATCTTGCATGTTCTGCTTCATAATCTTCTCCCAAGTTTTGTTAAAGCTCTTTGCTTGACCATTTGCTTGAGGATGAAGTTGACTTCTTATGCAAAATCATATGTTTAGTAGTTGATTCAACAATGATCTTATTCAAGAAATACTTTTCTCTATTCACTAACAAGTTCAACAGGATACCCAAACCTAGTCATGATGTTAGAATAAATAAATTTTGCTAAATTTTTTTGCTACATTGTCCCATAAAGCTTGAGCTTCCACCCACTTGGTGCAATTGTCCATCTTTTGAGCACATTAAGATGCATTTGTTATCTATCCTTTGAGCAATTAGTTTAATAAGCCCAACAAAATCTATTCCCCACTTTTGAAATGGCTCCAATTGCAAAATTGGATGATCATGCATCGTATCTCTATCTAGGGGTTGATCTTCCTTCAAGCAGCATCTCTTGGTTAATTGATGTGCATCTTTTGTGACAATCGTCCACCACAACCCAACTTGCAAGATTTTTGTATTGAAAAATGACCTAGGATGCCTTGGTAATATTTGCTATTCAAAGCTAATTTCCTTCTTTAATCAGAGGAAAAGTGTACAAGCATAACTCCTTCCACCAAAAAATGCAACAATTGATCATAATGTGAATTAGGATCCATAACTTGCACTTCAAACAATGATAGCATATGACCTAGCAATGCCCCTCTTTTATTTGTGAAGACTTGAGAGGGAAGAAATGGTGGGATGCAAGGTAGAAGCTATGGAGGGCAAGAGGATTGAGGGAGAACACAAGAGGTTATGTGGGTACAAAATGAATGGTATCCTTATTCTTTGTTATTTTTACTTATATATGATTGTACAATGTGTACATATATAAGGGATGGCCACTGGCTATTGGCCATTGGCTTTTACCCCAACAAACTCCCACTTAAAGGCCGGTGTATCTTTATAGGAGTATAAAAAAAAAGTGAAGATACTATACAATGCTCATCAACACTCTGCATAGTGCAAAGTAGAAGGAAAACTCTTCATAAGAAGATTTATAGGGTTATCATTTGTATAGATCTCAACAACTCAATGTGCTTGTCCTCAAATGTAATATCCCCATTACTTAGAATGTAATGTCCCCCTTACTTAGTTTATTTTAATGTGCGTATACATTCCAAAGAAAATTGATTTATGTTGCACATTTAAAAAAAACCAAGTAATGGGGACATTACATAAAAAACCTCTCTAATAAAGTGGTACTTCACCTCAATGTGTTTCATCTTTACATGAAAGACAAGGTTTCATGCCAAGTGAATAGTACTCTAACTATCATAATGCAATGTAGGTACCTCTTTTGCAATACCCAAGTCTCCCACTAGATGAATAAGCCATATAGCTTCCTTGTATTCGCTAGTGGTGGGTGCAACATACTCTGCCTTAGTGGTAGATAAAGCCGTATGTAGCTAGAATCGAGAGATCCAAGAGACTACACCACTTGAGAAAGTAAATATAAAACCTTTTTAAACCTCCTAGAGTCTTACACTTCTTATAAAATCAACATCTATATATCCAAGAATAGATGCATCCTTCCTTTCGAAGCATATAAGAGGTTTTATGTAGCATTTTGTTAACTGTCAGACGAACAAGGTGGAAAATCTGGAAAAGCTAAAGCAAAAGACAAAGGCCAAGGCAAAGTGAAATGGAAGACAAAGGCATGCCAAGAAAAATCTAGAAACACAAGAAGCGCAAAAAAGTCCTAAATAAGGGAAAAAGGCGCACAAGGAAAAGCGCAAGTCAATACTTTTGTAAAAGAGCGCAAGCGCATCATGATTTAATTTAAGGAGCACTGGGCTCTCACCCGTGCAATTTGTAAATGTAGACGGGTGGTGGAAAGGAAGCTAGGAAGATAGAAGGACAATAGGAAAAAGGGCCTAGGACACGGCCGGCCATGTAAAAAAGGGGATGACCACCCAAAAGGGATTTAGGGTTTTGTATATAAAGTTGAAAAGTGAATGAGAAGCTCATTCTTGTGTGTGGCCAAAAGTGGCTCTCTTCTTCTTCTTCTTCTTCTTCTTCTTCTTCTTCTTCTTGCTTGCTTGCTTGCCTTGAGCTTGTGCTTGAGAGAGAGTGTGTGAGAGTGTGAGGGAGTGAGTGTGTGAGGGTGAGGGACCGGGGAGGAGCTCTTCATCTCCTCCTCTCTTCTCTTCTTTTCTCTTCTCTTCTTGTGTCTTGCTTGCGGCAATGGAGCTTAGAGCATGGAGCTTGAGGATGGAGCTTGCTTGAAGCTTGCACTTGGATCGTGGAGCTACCGGAGTGCGCGGGAGAGGAGGTAACTCGATCGGCATGGAGGTAAGCTCACTACACTTGTAGATATGGATAGCGCGTTGGCTATGTGAGAGGTAGCCATTAGTGCTCGGCTTGGAATGCTTGAAACAATAAGTGGTCATGGGTCTTCGTGGTTGAGCAAAAGCTCCCACATTTTGGTTCCATCGCCGGGATCGACGGATTCAAGCTTGAGCATTTGCGCGCTTCATATCGAGTATCAAAGTAAGGGATTCATCCCCGAACCAGAGCTTGAGATAGGTAGGAAGTTGGGTTTTTTTATCTTCGAAGCAAGTAAGTATTTGGGGTTATTTTGTTTGTTTGATGATTGGAAAACATGGAGAAATCATTTCAGTTTTTTGCTTTTGACTCTTGTTGCATTTAACGTAGGTTAGGACTAGGAAATTGAATCGGAAAAGGGTAGGGTTTATCGCTGCAAAACAGGGCAAATCATGCAAAAAATGGCATAAAGATTGCTTGGGAGGCTTAATGTCGGCAAGTGAGTGATTGGGAGCGTCCAAACCCTTCATGGGAAAGGGTTTAAGAGCCAAGAGGCCAAGGGAGAGCTCATTTGCAACCCTTGTAGAGAGAGAGAGAGAGAGAGAGAGAGAGAGAGAGAGAGAGAGAGAGAGAGAGAGAGAGAGAGAGAGAGAGAGAGAGAGAGAGAGAGAGAGAGAGAGAGAGAGAGAGAGAGCAGAGAATCGATTCGATCTTGTCGCCGGAGAGCCTACCGATTGCTTCAGGTATATCAATCACTTACCCTTGCACCCTAGTTGTGATCTGGATGGTTGTGTGTGAAATGATTAGCTAAATCATTAGTTTTGAGTAAAATCACCTCGGTGCTGTCGTGTCACGTGCAACTCGGCCCGTCCGAGCGGCCGACTTTTGGGCTGAGTCCTAGAATCGGCCCTCAACCCTTTGTCTTTCGGCCGACCCGGCCCCAAAACCCTACTTGGCCTGTCCGAGTGACATTACTCAGCCCCACTTACAAACTTGGCCCTTGGCCCGCCATTTTTGGTCCCATCAGTGGTGCATTTTCCAAGAGCTGCCTCAAAGTGGTGGTTTTCAAATCTAGGGTCTCTTGGGACCTACTTGTTAGTTGATGTCCTTTGAAGAAATCCATCAAGCCAAACTCCAAAAACATGACAGAGCCGAGAGGGCTAAATGGAGGGCGGAAATCAATAGGTGTTATTCTCTTAAAAGGAGTAGTTTTGAACCTATTCAAGGGAAGGGTCTTAATAACCTTAGCTTGAATCAAAGTCCGTCAGGAGGTGGAAGTTCTAGTACTTCCCCCCTTGCCCTTGGCCTGTCTGAGCATCCCAATTTGGCCCTTGGCCCACGAAAAACTCAGCCCTCAAATAAAACTGATTCGGTCCTCGACCTGTGTGCCTCGGCCGTCCGAGTAGACTTCCTCAGCCTGTCCGAGTGACCTTGTCCGAGCGGACCTTTTTTGGCCCGTCTGAGTAGACTTTGTCCTAGTCACCCATTTGACCTTTGGCCCGTGCACCTCAGCCCCTGCAATTCGAACAAGTTGGGCCGAGTGTGGACCTTCCCAAATTTTCCAGAAATTTGATCAGACCTAGTTAGAGCTCAACCGCACAACCTGTCGCGAGTCCTCCTGATGCTCAGAACTTGATTCTGGTGCAAGGAATAGGCAAAATTGTAAAGCGCGTCCACTTAGTAGCTTACATAGGTTGTCGTGAGACCTAGAGTCCTAGAGACAACCTGTTGAGCCATAAACCCTGACTGGACCAAGAAGGAGCAGGGCAACGTGGTAGGAAAACCCAAAACCCTGTCAAGACGGCCAGAGAATTGATCGACGAGCCTATTAGGCCCAAAACGAAGCGAGAGCACGTGAGACGCTTAGATATTGTCTGCCGCACCCACCTTGAATTTCCGCACTTGACGTACACTTAAGGAAAATTGAGAGCCTGATTGAGCACAAGTTCACGAGAAGGAACGCACACATTGGGAGGAGATAAATTGATGATTGTACTTAATAAGTCAAGGAACTCACTTAGATAAACAACTCAAGGAACCCACAATAAGAGAAGGCCCCAAGGACATAAACAAATTATCGACACACGAAGTAGGACCAAGTAAGTGGCTCCAAAGAGGTGGATTTGACATACTTACTCAACCTGATCGATAGCTTGGTGGAGCACGAGAATACAACGATGGCAGAAGAAAACCCAGACCGCAAGCCGAACGAGGAACTTGACTTAGGAGTCTTCCCAAAGGAGATTCAACAGCTGGTTACTAGCTACGATGCGTACACTCGATATGAGCACCGTGGCGGGATAGCAGATGCTATCATCGTAGACTTAGAAGAGGAGAGGAAGCTAGCCCACAAGGCACTGCAAAGCATAGTAGAGTACAACCGAGACCAGTAGGCTAGGAGTCAAAGGCAAAGCATAGAATTGTGCGAGGTACATCGGGGGTGCTGAACCTAGCCAGTAGAAATCGAACTGATCACGAGAGAGCCCTAGAAGGAGACTTAACGCTAAGCGAGTTTCTCATGAAGCGACTGCTAGACAACACAACAGCAGAGCAAAGTGCGTAGCACTAGTGACATCATTGCTAGCAGGATTAGGAGCAAACCAAGGCTCTAAGAGCCAATCCAAAATCCCAATCGTTGTAAAGCAGCTGGACAAGTACTAGCCCCATGATGATCCATACAGTTTCGTAGAGCAATTCAAGCAAATCTGTGAAGCCAACGGCTTCATCGACATGACTCAGCGCTCTCAAGTGTTCGGACTCTGCTTAGGTGACAAGGGTAGAACTTGGTACACGAGTTTAGATGCCGTAGAGCAAACCAACTTCAATGGCCTCAAGAATCTCTTCATTAAGAGATTTGCTGAGCCTAGATACTCTGAAAATCTGCTAGTGCAACTGATGAATGCCAAGTAGAAGGAGAAGGAGGACATTCGCGATTACGTGACCCACATGAGGAGTCTCTTCAAGAGAATCCCTACGGGTGAGCGACCAACTGAAAGAGCAGTGTCAACTATATTCATTAGCGGAATTCGAAATGAGGAACTGTATGAGGCTTTGGCAGGCAACTCAAGCTTGCAACGAGATGGCTAACTAGGGTTTTTGAGGAAGCCATCAGAGTTGACGACCAGCTGAAAGAGAGAAGCTCCAGGAGCTTAAACTTAGAAGAAACCAACTAGCGGAGCTCAAAGAGAGCTTCAACCTCTAGCGAACGATCAGGCCCAACCACCCAAGATAAGGGGAACACCACCGAGACAAAACGGGACTTGGCTGATGAAAAGATGGAGATAGCCAAGTTGCAAGACATGTTGAGATGACCAACGCACCCACATGTCCAATGCATGTACTGTGGCGGAAACCACTTGCCAGTTGAGTGTCAAGACCCCAGGTCAAGACCTGCACTAATTGTGGTAGGTTTGGTCATGATGTCGCACATTGTAGATTACCAAGAAGACTTCTGTACTCGCAACCATATGACTAGCCCTACCTAGTGAACAGGGCGTAGCCATTCTTTGGAAGGGGAGCACCATTGGCCCTTCCTGCACCTAACGACATTAAGCCGGCTGTTCCTAGGATGGACATAAACCCTATAGGCATACATAGACCACGTGGTCCCTACGCGACCCATCCATCGATTGATGCTCCAGTCCACTATGTGGAAGAGCCAAATGAGGAAGAGACTTACATATACCCTTATGTCTCATATGATGACAAGGGCAACACAGTCCTTATGGACTATCGACCAGTACCGGTGATGGCATTAGGAAGAGGATGAAGAAGAGGCCTAGGAAGATAGACACAGGATCCAATCATTTGTTGGACTTGTGGTCACCCAGGGCATGTCTCATCACGCTACGCTGAGAGAGAGCAGGAGAACAAAGAAAAAGTTAACCTAAGGTGCGCTGAGTGCGGGATCACTCATCTCTTCATTGATTGCCCAAAGCAAAAACCATCTTCAAGTTCAGCCAATGTGCCATCTGTCCCATTGGGGCTGTTTGGTGTTGAGAACCTCGATGGGGAGGCCACACCTATCCCATTGTGGGTCATGACTCATGCCCAAACGAAGCAGGCCGGCATATCACTGCTAGGGCCTAGCAACCTTGGTGCAGCATCGATAGTCGATTGTGCTTGCACTTGGTTGGAACACTAGGAGCCATAGATTTTGATAAGGCAGGCCTAACCCAATCCGGCATGACACCAGTGCTTAGGACAGCGTCACCATCTGAGTTGCGACCACTAGGGGAGACCACCTCTTCTAGCGAAGATGGGGAGTTCGACTCTGAGCCGTTAGATAGCGACCCAGAGATATACCTAGGCCAGCCAAGACCAGACGCACCAAGGGGGACCTACCCGTCCACTTGAGGCGCAGATGGTTGAAAGAGGAAAGGATAAAACAACCCAAGGACACACAAATGGAAGAATGGAGAAAAATGTAGGATCTTCCTAAAAGATTTATGAAATTCAAGAAAGGGGATAGGGTAGTGATCCTATTGGATGCCAAACGTCAAGGGCAAATGAGTGAACTGATCGAGGGACCAACCAAGGTCAAGGAGGTGAACCTAGCCTAGGAAGGGGAGACACCCTGACCAATCTTCATTACCGATGACTTGACTGAGCAAGAGGAAATGGGTCTTGTCGCTCTCTTGTGAGAGTACATAAACGTATTTGCTTGGTCCTTAGAAGAGCTTAAGGGGATAGATCCGAGTGTAGTGACTCATAACATACCCATGATGCCAGATGCTATGCCGGTCAAGCAGTGACCGTACCCTATGAATCCAAAACACGCTCACGTGGTCAAGGAAGAGATTGACAAGCTAATGATAGCAGGATTCATTTATGAAATTGAGCACACAAACTAGGTATCACCCATAGTCATTGTCATGAAGAAGAACGTAAATATCAGAGTGTGCGTCAATTACAAGAAGGTGAATGCTGCTACTAAGAGGGACAACTATCCATTGCCGTACACCGAGCACATACTTGAAAGAGTGGCTAGCAAGGAAGCCTACAGTTTTTTGGATGGATTCTCAGGATACAACTAGGTGCAAGTGCATCCTGTTGACAGGCATAAGACTACCTTCACCACTAACTGAGGCGTCTTTGCTTACATAGTCATGCCCTTCGGGTTGACTAATGCCCTTGCCACCTTCCAATGCCTCATGTGCGCCATATTTAAAGACATGCTTCGCAAAGAGTTGGAAGTATTCATAGATGACTTGTGTGTTCACTCGACCTGGAGAGAACACTTAGATAAACTCTGGGCAGTCCTTGAGGGGTGTCGCCTATATCGTCTCTCCCTGAACCCCTTAAAGTGCCATTTTTGGGTGAAGCATGGATGCATCCTAGGGCATGTGGTGTCAAAGAACGGCATTGCCACTGACTTCTCGAAAGTCAGGGCTATTGTTGATCTTCCACTCCCAATCAACTATAAGGGAGTTCATTGCTTCTTAGGCCATATGGGGTACTATCGGTGGTTTGTGTTGAATCACGCGTTGATTGCCAAACGTTTATACAAGTTGCTGATTGTCTTTGAATGGACTGAAGCATGCCAACGAGCATATGAAGAGTTGAAGAAGGCTCTAACCACAATACCGATTCTACGAGCCCTAGATTGGACCATTACCTTCCACGTGCATATCGATGCCTCAAAATTTGCTGTGGGGGCAGTGTTATGCCAACCTGGCGAACACAACCTGGACTACCCAGTGAGCTTTCCTAGCAGACAACTCACTGAGACGGAAATGAATTACTCGACGATAGAGAGAGAGGGCTTGGCCATGGTGTTTGCTGTGAAGAAATTTCGGCATTACCTATTGGCTACACCCTTTACCTTCTTTGTGGACCATCAAACCTTGCTATATCTGGTGAATAAACCTTGTGCTACAGGATGCATAGCTCAGTGGCTCCTTCTGCTTTTGGAGTTTGACTTCTCCATAGTCATACAGAAAGGAAAACATCACTACATGGCTGACCATATGTCACACATCCCCACGGGAGAGGCCGCTAGAGAAGGCATTGCCGATGAATTGCCAGACGCCCATCTCTTTAACCCTTCCAGCGAGAGAGATTTATTTAAGGCTGATCTAACACCATATTGGGCAGATGACATAGTCCAAGTGCTTGAACACGGACTGCCAAAGCGACCGATAGAAAAGGTAAGACTTAAGCAACTCATCCTCAATATCCAACCCTACCAGTTGATAGCATGCCAGCTATATTGACTAGGGTAAGATGGACTGCTTCGTAGATGCATGTGCGAGCATGAGATGCATGATGTACTCACAGAGGTGCATAGTGGAATTGCTGATGGATACTTTAGTGGAGACAGGACGGCCCGCAAGGTGCTGCAGTATCAACTATGGTGGCCAACGCTGTTTCATGATGCAGCACAATTTGTTAAGCATTGTGACGAGTGTCAGCCGCCGCGGATAAAGGTCCTGATTCGCAAGGATGAAATGGAGTTGACCCCAGTCATTGCACTACAACCCTTCAAAAAATGGGAAATTGACTTCGTAGGACCCATCAGCCCAACTGCACAGTATTCACAGGCCAAATACATAATTGTGGTCACAGACTACCTAACAAAATGGGCAGAAGCGAGAGCGATACGAAAGAACGATGCTAGAATGACTGCCCAGTTCTTGTGGGAGCAGGTGATTTCATGATTCGGTTGCCCCATCAAACTAGTTAGTGACCAGGGAACACACTTCATCAATGAAGTGATAGCGCATCTTCTATCCACCTTTCTAATTATCCATCGAAAATCCTCTCCATACTACCCTCAAGCAAACGGCTAGGCGGAGTCCACAAATAAGATTCTTGTAACTGTCCTGACCAAAGTAGTCTCTGCTTTGCGCAGCGACTGGGTCAACAAGCTGATAGCAGCCTTGTGGGCTTACCGTACAGCTTATAAAATGGATGTTGGCCAGACTCCCTTTAGGTTGACCTATGGAACTGAAGCAATCTTCCCTGTAGAGTTCTTCGTTCTTAGCTTGAGAATAGCACTTCAGGAACAATGGGAAGGAAAGGAGGCGTGGATGCAACGCCTGGTTGAGCTCGAACGCCTCTCAAAAAATCATCTTCTAGCCACTCACGTGCTCATATGTGAGAAGGCACGACATAAGAACTGGTTTGACAAGCACATTAAGCAACGTGATTTTGAATAGGGAGACTTAGTACTCCTGTACTCAGTTAAGGGGCATAATCAAAAAATGAAGTTTAGAGGTCTTGGACCTTTCAAAGTTCATGCAATCAGTCTAACTGGAAGCATTGAGATCGAGACTCTAGACGGTGAGGGGATAGGCTTCTTCAATGGCAGTTGTGTTAAGAAGTACTACCCTCCCATGCATCCTATGCATGAGCCACCAATGTTAGAACCCCCAGTCAAAGTACAAGTAGCCACGATAATTGAAATGGATGATGAGGATGAGGAAGCCGTGGAACCTGCATACTTATATATCATGGTCACTCCCAAGCAAACATGCACCTTCAATGCCTTGATCGAGAAGGGAGTAGACTTCAATGTCTTAACTCATGGTCACTCCCAAGCAAACATACCTACACATCACGGTCACTCCCAAGCGAACATGCACCTTTAATGCCTTGATCGATGAGGGAGTAGACTTCAATGTCTTAACTCACGATCATTGGACCCAACTGGTCAAACCACCACTATAGCCCACCAATGCCAATTAAGCCCATATGGGGGCCGCTCATATACACTTCTCGACAAGTGCAGGGCTGCCATTTCTATCGAGTCTGAGACTGTACCAATGATCTTCTACGTGTTGCTGAATGCTAAAAACGCAGGCATGGAATCACTGCTAGGGCAAACCTTCAAGAAGCAAACTCACTACAAAGTTGATTATGAATCGCAGTGTATCCACCTCGCCATAGGCAACGTTCGCATTGTTACAGCCTTCAGCAAGGCCTGTACGACCTCGTCAAAGTCCACAAGACTACCGGTAGAAATGTTAGTAGCCAAGTCTAAGGAGGGGGTAGTGCTTGGCCACCACCCACCAAACCTCTAGAATCACCGCTCACAATAGCAAAGGCTAAGGTCCAATAGCCTAGGCTTCAATGGAGGCCCAAGTAGCCACAATTGCCACCTAGGAGTCGACGTTCATGCCCTCATAACACCAGAAACTCTAAACCTAGGAGGCCAAGGCACAGTTACAGAAATCAACGCATGATCAAACCACGATGGGTCCCTATAGCCCTCTTGCATGTGCAAAGCTACTATGAGGGAAATGCCTAGATATGGATCCCTAGGGCTTACACGGCTGGCGGCATGACTCGCACGCCGCCCTCATATTTGATCACACCAAACCCCATAAAACCTCAAAGCCAGAAGCTGCAGCGCTTTCAAAACCCATATCCATCAAGCTCATCCGCACATACCCTCAAGAAAGTCGAACAAGCCTATCGGCCCAAACAACAAACACTGTCACATGAATCAACACCCGATAGAGCCGCTCAGACTTCCCTGATCCATACCGAAGGCAGCGGTGCTGGGGGTAAAGGCGACTTCACCTAGTCAGCCGTGTATTATTACACTGACAATCACCGCCATTGCACAGTGCAAGTGGCGGGCGCCCGTCATCGTCACTTTATTCTTTATTCTTTTAGTGACAGTTTGAATAAAGGAAGGCCTGGTCACGCATTGTGATTGTTGGAGTTTCCATTTCTTGTCTCTCTGTTTCTTACTCTTGCTCTCCCGCCATAGCTCTCAAGTGCAAGCTTCGATCCCTCTCACCTTTCAACTGGTATCAGAGCACGACTTCCTGACTCTTGAGCTTAGCTTGTGGCATTCTCAGCTTTCCATTGACTCCCCACTCTCATTGGGTCTCCTTCCCGCGACAGCCATAGCTCATTCTCTTGAGCTCCCGTCACTCCCCGGCTTCTCGAGCTTCTTCCCGACCTATTGAGGCACCATCAGGGCATTGACATTGAGGTATTGCTTCATTATTTCAGAGATTTATCTCAGTCCACAGGTCTAGATAAACAGGGTTTTCACAGGTTGTGGGCAGCCATAGCTCACACCTCTTGGAGCTTCCTTTACTTGGATCTTGCTTCCAGCCTATCAAGGCTTGCTGAGGCTTGGTGTAGGCCTTCTTTGGCCCCCATTTGTGCCCCCTTTGGGCCCCATTGTTGACACGTGGGACAATAGACCCCCCCAACTAGCACACGTTTTTTTTTGCACCTGTTTCAAAATCTGGCCCAAAAATCACTCTTTTTGTCATATCTCAGGCATTCAAAACCCGATTTAGGCAAGATAAGAGTCTAAGTTAGGGTTTTGGCACGCTCCGGACGTGATGGTAATGTTAGATTTGCCAAATTCTGATGATAGAATATTCTGCAACAGATTTCAGGTTTGAGATAGCATGTATTTGTATGCCTATGGCTTATGTGATGCTTCTACTGATGTCTGTTGATACTGGATCACTTGTGGATGTTTCTCTTATGTGAGACATATTTGGAGCTGATTTAGCTCAGCCATTGACTATTTTGAACAATCCCAGATCTTTCCAAAATAGGACAGCCACCTATTACTTCAATTTTATGCTTATAGGTCTTGGCATTTGATGCCCAATTGGTGCCTATACATACGCGAATGTGTGCCTATGGTTTGCCTATGGATTTGAGCTTGGATTGAGCATTGATTTGCTTAGTTTATAGAGGTTATATGCTGCTGGAAACTTCAGGGATGAAGTTATTTATGCTACAATTGGGTTATGCCTATTGGTCACGGGGTGCTCCCGGCTACTCGGTATGATATCATGATATATTTGGACTATGCCACATGTCTTGTTTATGCTCCAAAATGCTTTTGAGGTGAGATTAGAGCTCGATTTGGGTTTGACAGTCACTTCTTTGCAACTGGCATTTCATCTATGACATGGTTTATGCCTAGGCTACCCAGTACGGGTTATGATGTCTTGGTGAATGCTTTATGCTTTGGCTGTGGATTGCAGTTATTTGAGCTCGTCTCGACATTCATTTGAGTATTCCCTTGAGCAGTTTGACATTGACTTGGATTTTTCCATTACGACTTGGCTTTTTCCATTACGACCTTGGATGCTATTGAGGCATTGTCTTGGTTACCTATCTTTGGTACTTTGACTTGGTTTGCTTGAGTTGTTGAGCTCGTTTATCTGTCTTTTGAGCCAGTGGGAGCATCTTGTATGCTTGATCGACATTGAGTACGAGGTTTATGCTATTTTGAGCATTTTGCAGATACTTGAGACTTTGGGATCTCTTATACTTAAATGTTGCATGGTTCATGCACTGATATCTTGGAGTTACTTTTGACCTGAGCTTGGTCTTTGCACGCTTGTGAGCATACACTTACTGGTGTTAGGTCTTGCTAGTGTTATGTATACTTTGCCCTATTGTCCAGGGGGTATACCTACTCATTAACAAATGCTTTGGTGACATTTTTGGGTGTTTACTCAGGGTCTTGATGACTGTTTGGTGCTGATTTATGCTGTTTATCGTTGGTCATGTCTTGGTTGTCATTTATTGAACTGGTGCAGTGATTTGGTAAAAAATTTGACTCTCACAGTACCCTGCTGTCATTTATTATAGCAGGCATATAACTTCGGATTGACATGGATTTTTCATGTTGAAATATTCTAGAATGATGTACTTTCACTAATACTTGGTGGGCAACAACTTTGGTTACACTTTTCTTGCCATTTTCTCTTGATTTTGGTGATTTGCAGTAAATAGCAAGCATTTTTTAATTGTCTACAGTCTTCTAGCCTGCGTTATGGCGAGTTCGTCCTGATCATGATATTTTCAACATCACTAAGCTTGATGGTACGAATTACTCTTATTGGAAGAGCCAGATTTGGCAGGTATTGGTGTAGAAATCGTAGATCAAACCATTGAGGTTTAGCGGACAGTCACCTACAACTATGCTATGCAAGTCCACTATTGTATTATCTCTCACAGAACAGGTTCATTACAATGTATTTGAGGAAGAATAGAGTGTATGGCAGGTGTGGGATAAAATCAAGAATCTCTATGATAGGAAAAGTCCAATGAGTCAGATGTATTGGTTGAAGCAGCTTATGGATGTGCGTATGCAGGAGAATGTGACCATGTCTGCTCACTTGAGCCAGTTCCATGCTATACTCAAGAACTTGACTTCGCAGGACATCACTTTTGCAGAGGATGTCACTCCTCTTTTCTTGCTTGGTACTCTTAATGAGTCATGGGATGTATTTCGCACTGCATTATGTGCCTTTGTTGCTACCTTGAAATTATCTGGTGTTGAGAGTGCTCTTCTGTAGGAAGAGGTTAACCGTAAGAATTTGGATGCCTCTCGTGTGTCACATGCTATGATAGTGAGAGGCAGGAATGATGGATATAGAAAGCATGGCAGTGGCGGTGGCCGTGGACGGGATTCTCAAAAATCTCGGTCCAAGTCTCATGGAAAGTTATGTAGCAAATCTCGTGGCAGGAATGCAGATGTTACTTGTCACCATTGTGGGAAAAAGGGCCATATTAGGCCACAATGCCATGAATTGCGCAATGAAAGGCGCAAAGATAAGGGGAAAGACAAAGTGCAGGAATATCTTATGATCGTAGCATAGTGCCTGCAAAGTCCAGTGTTAAAATTGAAGAGATCAATGTTATGCAGCTTGAGGATGTTGATGATGATTATATCCTTGTAGCTTCTTCTAGTGCTTCGCAGATGACAGAGATACACTCTATATATGCATAGTGTTGGCTCTTGGACTCAGGTGCGTCCTTTCATGTGATACCTTGCCAAGAGTGGTTTCATTCATACCGTATCGTTTCCGGTTCTGTGCGCTTGGATGATGACATCTCTCTTGACATTGTGGGCATTGGTGATGTTAGGCTGCAGTTTCCTTCTGGCAGCAATTTTGTTATGCAGGATATACATCACATACCTGCTTTGACATGCAGTCTCATGTCAGCTAGACAACTTGATGACAAAGGTTATCATGTATCTTTTGGAGACTCTGCATGGAAGTTCACTCGTGGTAGACTTATGATTGTGAGAGGTGCCAAGGCTGGCAGCCTCTATCCCTTGATTGTATCCGCTTCTTCCCTTGATCATGTTTTGTCTGTGGGTTCTATCCCACATGTATCTCTTTGGCATGGTCGTTTGGGCCATATGTCTTTGAAGGGAATGAAAATGCTTTCTGGTTTGTAGTACTTACCGTCCCTTGATTATGCATGTTTTGATTCATGTGAGCATTGTCTTTATGGCAGGTAGACTAGGTCTACGCATAAGAAGTCTAGTAGGCCATGCATGAGTGAGCCCTTGGCATTGGTACATTTGGATGTCTGTGGGTCCATGCCTTGTCAGTCTATGGGTAATGCAAAGTATTTTGTTATGTTCATAGACGATTTTTCACAAAAAATTTGGGCTTATCCCATTAAGTTGAAATCCAATGTCTTGGCTGTGTTTCAGAGATGGCTTGCATTGGTTGAACACCAGTCTGGGGATAGACTAAAATGCCTAAGAACAGATAATGGGAGTGAGTATGTCTTACGTGCTTTTGAGCAGTTATGTGATGAGAGGGGTATTAAGCATAAGTTGACTGCCTCCTACACCCCCCCAGAATGGTTTGGCTGAGCGGATGAATAGAACCATCCAGGAGCGTGTACGCAGTATACTTAGCCATGCAGGCCTACCACAGAGCTTTTGGGTTGAGGCAGTTAGTACAACTGTGCATGTCATAAACAAATCACCTTCTAGTGGTTTGGATTTCCAGGTTGCAGAGGAGGTATGGACTGGAAAACCTCCCTCTTATGCGCATCTTCGTGTCTTTAGATGTGAGGCATTTTGCCATGTGCCCAGGGACAAGAGAAGTAAGCTGGATCCTAAGAGTGTCAAATGCATTTTCCTTGGTTATGGGGATGTAGGCGAGATGGGTTACTGTCTCTGGGATCCGCAGGCGCGAAAAGTCATCTGCAGTCATGATGTAGTCTTCCATGAAGACAAGATGCATCGGCAGCCTGAGAGAGTTGTTGAGATCCACATGGTCATATTTCAGGAGGAGCCGAGAGCTCCCGCACAACCAGTTGGACAACCTACATCTACAGCAGATGGTCATGGTCAGGGTGTTGGATAAGCAACTGGGCAGGCAGCAGATCTTGCCATGAGATGATCTACTAGAGACAGACGTCCACCTAATAGATTTTAGCCCTTGATGAATTATGTCTTGGTCAAAGATGCAAGAGAGCCTTTCACTTATGATGAGGCTATGCGTAGGGGTGACAGTCACTCCTGGGAGAGGGCTATGCAGTCTGAGATAGACTCTTTGCATAAGAATGAGACTTGGGATTTGGTTTCCTTGCCTAAGGGCAAGAAGGCTTTGCCATGCAAGTGGGTGTACAAGCTGCCCTGGACACCCCAAGCCGGCATACAAGGCTAGATTGGTAGCAAAGGGTTTTAAGCAAGAGCATGGTGTGGACTTTGATGAGGTCTTTTCTCCTGTGGTTAAGATGACCACCTTGCACTTAGTCTTGGCTTTGGTTGCTCACCTTGACTTGGATTTATGCCAGATGGATGTCAGGATGGCTTTCTTACATAAGGACTTGCATGATGAGATTTATATGGAGCAGGCTAAGGGCTTTGCAGAACCTGCCAGGAAGCACCTAGTGTGCAAATTGAAGAAAAGTCTTTATGGCTTGAAGCAGGCACCTAGGGAGTGGTATCATAAGTTTGATGCCTTTATGTAGTCACAGGGCTACAACACGAGTGCTATGGATCCGTGTCTTTACATGAAGAAAGCCCGTGATGGTTCTTTATTGATTTTGGTACTCTATATGGATGATATGCTAATAACATGGAAAGCTCATGATGAGCTAGATGCTCTTAAGGCTCAGCTCAAGAAGAGCTTTGAGATGAAAGATCTGGGACAGGCCGTTCACATACTTGGTATGTGCATCAGACGCGACAGGCATCAGGGACTCCTTTACTTGTCACAGAGGGAGTACATTCATAAAGTCCTTGAGTGCTTCTGCATGTAGGACGTAAAGCCCATTGGCTGTCCATTGCCTTCTTATGTGAAGGTATCACAGGCTGATTGTCCACAGATAGATGAGCAGAGGGCTGAGATGGCCAAGATTACCTATGCATTCGTAGTGGACAGTCTTATGTATGCCATGATCGCCACTCGTCCAGATATTGCCTTTGCAGTTGGTGTTGTGGCATGCTATATGGCTACACCTAGCAAGCAGTATTGGGATGCCGTGAAGGGTATCATGAGGTACTTGAAGGGCACTGCAGATATGTGCATATGCTATGGCAGCAAGGATACAGGAGTCGTGGGGTACACTGACTCTGATTATGCAGGACATGTAGATAATAGGAAGTCCACTTCCAGCTATGTATTCACCTATACTAGAGGTGCTGTTTCTTGGATGTCCGGGGTACAAAAATGTAAGCCCTTTCTACTACAGAGGCCGAGTATGTTGCAGCCATGGAGGCTTGCAAGGAGGCCATTTGGTTGGGTCTTTTGGTTGTTGACCTTAGTATTGATGCTATCCCTACACTACATTCGGATTCTATGAATGCTATTCAGTTAGCCAAGAATCTAGTCTTCCATGCAAAGACGAAACACATTGAGGTGAGGTATCACTTCATACGTGGGGTTGTTGACGACAAGCCTGTTGATCTTGTCAATATCTCGACTGACCAAAATCCTATAGATCCGCTCACGAAAAGCCTCTCTACAGAGCGCTTTGCCTTCCTCAGGAGGTTGATGGGCGTGGGATGAGATGACGTCTTTCCTCATCCTGTTGTACATGTGTACATGTTGTTCTATCTTTTTCTTTTTCTTTTCACTCCTCACTAGGGCAGATTCGCCTTTAAGTGGGAGGTTGTTGGGGATAAAGGTGCCTCCGCCTAGTCGCCCATGTATTACTACACTGATAGTCACCCCCACTGCACACTGCAGGTGGCGGGCGCCTATCACTGTCACTTTATTCTTTATTCTTTTAGTGACAGTTTGATAAAGGAAGGCCCGGTCACACATTGTGACTGTTGGTGTTCCCATTTCTTTTCTCTCTCTTTCTTGCTCTTGCTCTCCTGCCATAGCTCTCGAGTGCAAGCTTCGATCCCTCTCACCTTTCAAGCGGTCTGTCAGGCGTCACTGCTACTACCCCATCTCTAATTCAAGAGGTCCAACTACAATCTCAAGAACACCCACAACCGCAACTATTTGTTGTCCAAGGCTCTAGTTCTATCAAACCCCAACTGCCAACAGGCCTTTGACCCCCTTATGAGTGGAAATCATTCTTAATATTGGCCGCCGATCTGGCTGAGGACACACAGGAGGATGTGATTGATTGCATTAGATGACTTGATGCCACTTTCATGTCGTTAGCTTTGAGCTCTGATCGCTTGTATTTAGGCCTACTGCAAGAACCCTTTGCAAATGAAGTTCGAATGATGCCTTGTTCTTGGGGGACGTTTGAATTTGCATTCGTAAAAGCCTCTAACTCTACTACTGAACTACTCACTAGCGAGATATCCAAAGAGCAGGCCATCAAACATCGCCTCATCACGTCCTATGATAAACGAACCACTTCTGCCATTACTGACCAAGAAATCATAGAATTATCAAAACTGGCTGATACTGAATCCCTGTTCTTAAGGCATTGGTACACTCTTCGATTGCAATGGAAAGTTGAAGGATGCCAAATAATGACCAATGCTGAGCAGCGCCATGCAATCAAAACGGCAGAGTATGACCCCAGTTATGTTGCGCCAACCTCGTATAGCGTGTTAACCACTCTTCGTGGCCAACCCATGGAAGAGCACATCAAAGGACACCTCTACCTCGATCAACTACTGACTGCAGACGAGTTGCATATTGCTAGCCGTGTCGATTCCGGTGACTTCCTAAGAGATGTTCTCACATACATCACACACGTAGGTAGTCAACCCTTTGATCTAGACCGAGAAGCTCAGTACAATCCCAATTTCTATACTTGGCTCTTATGCAGGTAAATCCTAGACCACATTGCAGAATGACCTTAAACTCCTAACTTTCAATCTTAGGAAGGATTCTTCTCAAGCTTGAAGGGGAAGGGGGTGAGGTGAATCAAACCAAAACCAAGGAAAATCAAGCAAATGCATAAACACGTAAAAAAATGAGTGAGGTAGGGAAAATGACATGAGAACTTTGAATATATATATATATATATAGATATATATATATATATATCTGAAGGGAAGAATCTACATTGGACTTTAATGCATCCATTCAATAAACACATAGAGTCTTTTCCAGCAAATTATTATTTTGAAAGCACTAATGAAAACTTGGGTTCATGATAGGGACGAAAGATGTTGCAACAAGACCGTGCCCACCGACTCCCATTCACGGAGGAGGAAAGGATGCAATATCGCATCACCCTAGAAAACCGTGCCTGCAACCAGCTCAAATTTCGAACCATCCATAACATAGAGGGTGTGGTGGCTAAGGAGGAAACAACCAAGAGAGTTGTCGAGCAGTGTAACCTCACAAAGTACCTTGAGAAGTTTGCACAAGAGCCTGACCACATGAAGTGTGCGGAGTTCCTCAAGATGTACAACCTAGACCAAGAATGCGGCATCATGATGGTGGGAAGGGGAGAAAAGGCCAAGTAGGTGCAGGTACACTTAAACCCAGCCTTGGTGGAGAAGGCATTGGGGTTGGAGTCGAAGGTAGAGAAAAAGCATAAGAGAGATGTTTATGCCATGCTTAAGATGAAGAGGGAAGAAGTGCTGACCAATGACGGTATCAGCATCTAGTGCATGCGCTCTTCTCCAGCCACCAACGCTATAACTCCTTGATGCATCAAATCAATGTGCATGTGCTGGAGAATGTGGCAGCTTGCACCTTGGACGAAGTCGACTGGAATGGCTATGTACGTAAGACCATTGACCATGCGGTAAAAGTACTATCTTTGGGCAGTAAACTAGTAGGTGGGGATTCCCCAGCATCCAAGACCACAGAAAGAAAGAAGGCCTCATCCAAAGCCTCCGTCATTGGCTACGAAAGCATTTTGACTACCCTCATGCAGGAGGTGGTAAAACACGCTTAGGATGCAGAGGAAGGAGAAGGAGAAACACCCGAGAGATCGTCCCCTCACCAGGACAAAGAGGTATTTAGTGACAAAACTGAGAGTGAAGCAGAAGGGGAAGAACAGACAGAACAGATAAGCAAGAAGACAGCAAAGAAACCTGTTAAAAAGACGACACAAAAGAAGAAGCAGGACGAAGGCCGAAAAAAAGAGAAAGAGGATTTAGAGAGGGCAAAGAGGGAATCCCTCAAGGAGGCCGAAGAGAGGGAGAAGAAGAAAAAATAGGAAGCAAATAGATTGGAAGAAGAGTCTAGGAAAACAGAGAAAGAGAGGGAGAGAAGAGCTGCTGAAGAAGAGGAGGAGCTAAGAAGGAAGGAGGAGGAAGACTTGGCCGAAGCTACACGCCAGTCAATCGAATAGCAAAATAGGGCAGATGACCTGGGGGTTATGAGCCCGCCCAGAGAGGAGGGGCCCGGTTCCAACACACATGTGCCAGAAATCGTATCGCTGGCCATCATGGAGGGCAAAGGCAAGGCTCCCATTCACCCTATTCCAACCCTTCTGGTGCCTCCCACCAAAGCAACAACCCTCACCCCGAGCATCCCCACCAGCATAGATGTCTCAAACTTCGTGACATGGATGCAATACTTTATTAACAAAGAACTGGCCTAAGGGAAGAGCACCAAGACCACAGCCACAGGGCAGAAAAGGCCGGCCACAGACGTCGAGTCAAGGCAGGATCCGAAGCGCCAAAAAGTGGAGGCCTCGACCACTCCCATCCACATAACAATGATGCCATCAGCTAATTACAACGAGTATGTCGTTGAGCTGCTCTCACAATTGGAGAAGGCTAAGGAGAAAAAGAAGATAGTTGTGGCTGAGTTGGTGGCAAAAAAGGAGTCGGTGGCTGCATTTCAGCTTGAAAAGACCCGAGTAATAGCCATGCAACAAAGGGAGATCTCTGATCTCAAATAGGAGCTGAAGGCTAGGGATGACATGGAAGAGGGTTGCAGGCAGTAGTTGGAGGATGAAACACAGGAACTCGTGAAGATGCAAAGAGAATACAAGCTCCTGATCGTGCAACTTGAAGATTTGAATGCAAAAATTGATATGATTGAAAAGCTTATGGCTGAGTTTACCACCAGGGATGAGGAAAGAAAGCAGGAGTTAGAGCTGCAGCAGAAAGAGATCGAAACCATGACCGACAAGCTCGACCAAGAAAATAAAGAACAAGAAACCATGAGCAAAGAGCTAAAGGACCAGGAGTAGAAACTCGTGTCCCTGGTCTAGAGGTAGGGTGAGAGCATGGAAGAGATGAAGAAGAGAGCCGAGGAATGGGCAGGGCAAAATGAAAGAAGGGTGAAGACACTAGAGTGGCACCTAGCTGTGGTAGAGAGAGAGAAGGTCCTTGTAGAGAGCAAAGTAGAAGCCACCCAGGTAGCCTTTAATACCCAACAAAAGGCCTTCCTAGATACACCTGATGGACACCACTCGCCTGGATGAAGGAGAGTCAGTGGAGGTGGTTAAGAAGAAACTTAGTAACATGTGTAGAGCTCTACATGCAGGGTTGCACATGCCACCCCAACCTACGGAGGTTAAGATGAGCCTGGATAATCAACAAAAGTACTTGTTACTCGCCAGCCTAACCCCCCAAGAAATTGATGCGATTGGGTTTGAAGAGGGAACACAACAAGGAGACCGGTAGGGGGATAAAGCTGAACTTCAAGTCGATATGGGAAGGTTTAGAGAAGAGGTGATCTCATAGCATCTGCAGAAAGACAAGCCACACTCAGGGAAAGAAGGAAAAAATTAGTAAAAGAAACCAGAAAGTAGCTAAGGGCCAAGCCAGTCGTACAGCCATCCGTGCCCCTCCCACCATGCCCTGATGACATTCCCGCAAGATTCCATGTAGGATTCCACACAGAACTGTTAGTTTGGGAGCGACAAGAAAGAGAAAAAGAGCCATTCACTTTAAGCTTTCTCATGCCCAAGAGCCTGCGGAGGGTCTTACCACTAAAGGTAATGGAGGAGGTGGTTGGGATTGGTAGCCGACTAGGACAGAAGTGGCTGGAAGAAAGAGAGAAAAACCCCACTCTTTGGGGAACTGAAGAAGCCGAGTTCTGGCAAACTAAAGTGTTTGAAGTGCCACATTCCGTGCAAGGTTATAATTGCCAACCCCTATGGAGGAGGCGGGTGTGTGACATCAGCATGCTCTCTTGGATGGCTTTTTGCAACACCTTGCCCTACAAGAGGAACAACCCCATATTTATGGCATACCCTCGTAGGGTAGGAGTGGATTTTGATGCCACCCTCCACAAGCGATATGATTTTCCCATTATCTACAACTCTAATGTTGTCTCTTTTGGATACGCCCTCATCTTCAACTCAGAAAGCTTGGATGACTCCATGACTCACTTTGTCGCCGACTTCTCCTCTTTCCCTGATCCAGCTTTCATAACTACATGTAATTATCTTAGGTTTCTTAAATTATTACTCAAGCAGGACCTGACTCAGCAAGAACGTGGCCTGCCTCCCCTCTTCTTTGATCCTAACGCCATCGACAGCTATGCCATGGCATGCTTGATGATGAGGGCTAGCCTCCTCCCTTCTTTTTGCCTAGCTCTCTTGGAAGACATGAATGACAGTCAGTTTCACCAGATGTAATCATCCCTTCCTCTCCACCACTTCACTCCACGTTCATATGAATCTTAAAGGATACATGCAGAGCTGGCAATTTTTGAGCAAATCCATCCAACCTCCTTCTCCACCTAATTCAGACGATGAGAAATAGGCACTGGCTGTCATCCTACTAGTGTAATACTTATACAAAAAAAAAAAAAGAGAAGAAGAAGAAGCAAAAGAAGAAATAGAGAAGCATGAAAGGAAAAGCAAGAGGAACATCACTCAAGGACATGGAAAAAAAAAACGACTCACTTGAAAAAGCACTTAGCACCACATAAAACACGACCACTGCACCTAGGGGTCCTCAAGTTAGGCATGCCTGGTGGCTTCGGCTGGCCAACTTTGCTCCTAACCTCCTAGCCCTTTTGATCCCCCACTTCACACTTAGGGCCCATCAAGGGCGGAACATACCTAGGGAGGTAACACTCGACCATGGTTAGACTTGTTACCCTAAGCTACTTGCACCGCACCTCCCTTTGTACTAATGGGGTCCTCAAGTGTGAGACGTCACCCAGGCTTGCTTGTGGTTAGATCCACCTCCCCATTCCACTAGCACGAGCATGATGCACCACACAATAAGGTAGACACTCCCCTTAGGTAATGCACCGCACCTTCTCCTTTCAAGCATTACAAAAGGCGACAAACCACCAACTTTGGAGGCCCCCATCATCCACTTGGCATCCAATGGGCTTCTTCGATAGACATCATTACCAAGCCTCCACAAGCACTCGAGTCTACATGTGACCTTACCCTCACCCGAACAAATTGCCAACTGCTTACCATTCCCCAACAGTAGCCAGAAGTGCCATGGGACTGGTGAGACGTCTCGCATGGGGGGTAATGTTAACCCAAGTCGAGACGGCGGAGAAAGATGGCGGAAAAATGAAGGAAAAAGCAGAAAAAATATGAAAAAAGAGCAAAGACATGCAGGCGGCCTCTAAAGCTAAGCTGGGGGGCAAAAAGCATAATTTTAAATGAAAGGCACCTCAAAAAGGCTCTAAAAACTCTTGTAAAAGAGCGCCAGGCTCCCTCCTGTACCAATTGTAAAATATTAGATAGGTGTAGGCTAGAGGCATAAGGCTAGAAGAGGGGAATAGAGAAAGGACTTTGCCACAACAACCGATCATGTAAAAAAGAGATGGGTGCCCATGAAAATTTAGGATTTTGTATATAAAGTTCAAAAAGTAAATGAGAGCCCATTCTTTTGGTGTGTGACTAATAAGAGTTCTCTTCTTCTCTTCTCCTTGCTTGTGTATGCTCTTGATAGAGGGAGTGTAAGAGTGTGAGGGACTGAGTGTGGGGGAGCGAGGGATCAAGAGGGTGAAGCTCTTCATCATCTCCTCTTCTCTTCTCTTCTTCTCTCTTTTCTCATGTGCGCGCAGCTATGGTGGATGGATCTTAGAGATGGAGGAGGCTTGAGGATGCTTGAGCTAGCATCTAGGATCATGGAGCTACCGGAGTGCGCGAGAGAAGAGGCAACCCATTTTGGCATCAAGATAAGCTCACTACACTTGTAGGATCGATGGCACATTGGCTAGGTGCGAGATAGTCATTAGAGCTGCTTGAAACGCTTGAAACAATAAGCAGTCCGTGGGTCTTGGCGGTTGAGTGAAAGCTCCCACATCAGTGAGTGAGGCCATGCCTGAAACAAGAAGGTCAGGAGACAATGCCAACGATGGGATTTGGACTTACAAATATCGTAGAAGACCCCAAAAGAAGCCCAAGCCTTATAGACGACGGCATCGATGGAGGGTCAGCACAACGCCGCGATGGACATCCAACGCATTGCTACGTGCTCAAGGGTATTACGCAGGTAACTGATGGATTTGGGTGCCAAAACCCCTTGCTAAACCTCCTCTTTCAACTGAAGACCAGATCATATCAAGAGCAAAGAAGCATAGGAGGAGATCTAAACGAAAAACCAAGTCTCGAGTCAAAAACAATGGAGTGACCAAGCCCCCCACGATCAAAATCAAGAAACCAAATGGGACTAATCGGAGGGTGGATCCTCAGCCTAGCGTACTTGACAAGGAGATATCACATGTAATCGTTGAGGATACGCAAAAAGCCACTAGTGCCCAAGGAGCCTTTGATTCCCCAAGAGGATAGCAGGCATCACAGGCACAATATTACTCATGGCAAGGTTAAATGCTCAACAAAGAAAATGGTAAAATCATCTGACAGCCATGAGCAAATCTTCCAGCCAATGTCAGAGCCACTTAAGAGTCCCAAGTCTCCTACACCCTCTTTCCCTAAATGGACACAAAATTCGCAATAGTAGTCATCAAGTGCAGCTACTCAGTTCCAATCTCTATCTCCATCTAAGCTTCCAAATGTCGAAGAGGTGGGACATGACACCATCTGTAGCTCTCGGCCCAAGGATATGCATGTGCAACCTAATGTGACTAGATCAACTCATGCTCTGTTTTACACAGGTGAATGCTCAAAGGGCAATGAAAGATACGACCACTTCTGATTGCCCTAGGGACTTGACACAGAAATCCACCAAGAGTAGCCATCCCACTAGACTAGCCGCTACTACTTCCAATCGGGGATCATAGCAGTCACATCCCTTGGCCGTGACAATGACCCTTGTGGAACGTGTCCTTAGCAGTTCACCTGTGGAGGAGGTGCCGCAACCAGCATTCTTGACAACTCCAACACTTTCAAAGCACCTAAAGCCTAGGCTTGAGGAGAAACCTCTCAAAGATGTGGCCAAGGAGATGGTACATCTGATCAATCAACCTAGCAAGGCTATCAGCCAGCAGCAGGTCGTAGCTATGTCCCATGAGGACACACCAGAGAAGGCAAAAGCTGAGGCCCAACCAAGCACATCAATGGTTGACCTAGTCTAGGGTCCTGAGTCATTGAGAGATGCACCTTCACTGACCAAGAAAAAGAGGAGGAAACATAAAAAACAATAGCAGTTACAAGTGGTTGTAGACCCTAAGAACATTGAGACCAAGAGCATGGGAGAGCTGAGGAATAAAGCATCGAGTCCATCCACCAATGAACCCACTGATGTCTCTCCTAATAGTGGTGAAACCTTAGACACATCCGTGTGTTCTGAAAAATCAAAGCAGTCATTACCATCAACGGTTGCTTGCAACACTCAATCCACCGACAATAGAACTCACATTGACCAATCAAGAGTGGATACAACAATGTCATAATAGGATGACAAATCTATACTAGTCACATCCAAGGAGAACCATGACAAAATAGCAGCAAAACCTCAGGAAAAATGCACAAACCCTGAGAGGATAGGTAATCCTAGCGTTGACCAATCTTGCTCATCTAGGTTTGATGAGCCCCTAGCTATGCTAAGGCCTAGGGAAACTCCTAGAACCTTGCATGAGATAGCAACTGAGTAAGCCCTCGTTGAACATAGAAGTGTCGTAGAATGCTTAACCAATTTGGATGCTAAACTCAAGGTATTCGCACGTGTCTACGTCCTTGCAGACATGGCCACATTCCCTAAGGAGCAGCTTGAAGAATACTTGCCATTTTCCCTATCCTGGGAAGAGTAAGAACATCTTGACGAGCACTATGACAGGCTCCTGCATGAACGCATGCGAGTCACCTTTGTCAAGGAAGCCGATGAACTATGCTTAACTATAACATTCAATGATGTGCTCTGCCAACCAAATCTCTTAGAGATAGAGAAAATAAAGTGACAATCAGAGGGTCCGAGTCAATTTGAAAAACATTGGTTTGAAACCCGTGTTGCAATGGCCAAACTAGGAGCCCAAATTATGACATTCTTAGAGGAGTGATTGGCCAAATGGCGGTCTCAAAGAGACCCAACCTATGTGGCACCAACTTCCTTTCGAACACATGCGAATCACCTCTGTCAAGGAAGCCGATGAACTACGCTTAACTATAACATTCAATGATGTGCTCTGCCAACCAAATCTCTTAGAGATAGAGAAACTAAAGTGACAATCAGAGGGTCCGAGTCAATTTGAAAAACATTGGTTTGAAACCCGTGTTGCAATGGCCAAACTAGGAGCCCAAATTATGATAGTCTTAGAGGAGTGATTGGCCAAATGGCGGTCTCAAAGAGACCCAACCTATGTGGCACCAACTTCCTTTCGAACGCATGCGATTCACCTCTGTCAAGGAAGCCGATGAACGATGCTTAACTATAACGTTCAATGATGTGCTCTGCCAACCAAATCTCTTAGAGATAGAGAAACTAAAGTGACAATCAGAGGGTCCGAGTCAATTTGGAAAACATTGGTTTGAAACCAGTGTTGCAATGGCCAAACTAGGAGCCCAAATTATGACAATCTTAGAGGAGTGATTGGCCAAATGGCGGTCTCAAAGAGACCCAACCTATGTGGCACCAACTTCCTTTCGAGTGTTGTCTGCCGTTCAAGGTACGAACTTAGTTGGAACTAGCCAAGACAACTCTTTGGCTGATAAGGTTCTCAATGAGGAAGAGCTACATGTTTCTAATAGACTCGGACAAGGTACCATGCTACTCGATGCTGCAAAATATCTATCGCTATTGAGTAAGCTGCCACGAGTACTAGATGTGTGTGCCATACTCCAGTACAATCCGGAGTTCTACAATTGGCTTTTATCCTCGTGAAGTGACATGGATTCGTAAACATGTACATAAATACACAAGGAATTTTGTGCCTTGTATAGACAATATCAACACACACAAGCAATGATAGTCAAGCATAGGGAGAAGAGTTGGGTTTGATAGGCTGAGCTCCTCAGGTCCTCCTCTCACCACACATTTAGAAGTCGTGTGACCATTCCCGCCTCCAGGAGGAGGGCATGCAACCCTCATTACCGCCATACGAAGCTTTGATCAACATCTCTAATGGTGTAGATGGGGGACCGTCCCTTTCTATACACCTTTCCCCTTTTTCGGTCTATCCCTCCGAGGATGAGCCTTGCCCCACTCCATGACAACCAGACCATGCAACTTAGCATAAGCCAAGATCTACTAATGGCTAGAGGAAAAATGAACATCAACAGGGGGCCGTCCCTCTACATCAAATGTTGCATGCCTCACCTCACCCCTCCTCGTCCTATGCACTTAATAACCCATTGTGTAATCCCTTCCATGCAAATAGTTTTATCCTACCTCAGGGCCTAACCCTTGGTTCACATTTTGCAGGTTCCCCTATGGTAGCAGTCATGGACCACATAGTGCAACTGGCCTGTAAAGAAGCTCTCCACCATCGGAGGGAGCATAAGGCACTAGCATCCCCACTAGAACACTACATGCCTACCCCAAAGAGGTACGCGTCCAAAAGAGGCCCCAAATGACACCACCCAGGATGCAGGCCGAAAACTCCCCAAGCCAAGAGGATGAGGGCTCAAGGGAGCACACGGGCCGTGGCAACACTAGTCATGTGGGGGGCGCACTAGACACTTGGGCACTGGGTGCTCGAAAGAGGAGAGGGCAGCTCGAGATAAGTAGAAATTTGATGCATTGTTTAAAAGCATTCTGGAAATAGTTGCAGCCAGGGACTACACCATCCGGGTCCCGGCCAAAATCTTCCCCGCCCAGCCTCACATGAGCCCCTCACTGGCATAACCTCAATCGCCCGACCACCCGGACTCACCCCGCCTTGTGCAAATAGAGTAGCCCCTATGATATATAAGCCTTAACAAAGGCCATCCTGCCATAACTTTTTGTCTTTAAATGGTTAAAGGGGTAGGCTCCCCACCTGCATACACTTTCCTTACCTATTGCTAATATATGCCATGTCTTTAACAAGCACCAGAATATTCATTGCAATCAACATCATAGCTTGCATATACTCTCATGAAGTGACAAGTGGATGTAGAACGACGCAGGCCTTCGTGTGTGAACGTGTTCAATGCCCAAGTCACCACAAGACCACCAACCCCACAAAGAGCCACGACAAAGCCATGTTGCCAAAAGTAAAAATCACCCTTGCGAGTGCCCATGTCGCATGGCCCAAAGCATGATCTTAACCATTTCCTCTTTCTGGGTTATACTCTACGCCAGGCACTCACGGCAGCTGTTACCCCAATTGTACCAACATTGCACGTTCCAAAGAGGGTTGCAATATCTCAAGTGTATCTCCCCATCTCAACGACTGCTTCTCTAACAATGAGGCTAGGGTACAATCATCACTGTAATATCCATTTTATGAGCCTTCGAAGCTTGACATTTCCCAATCCATTGAAAGGTTGATAGCCTCAACATATTGCAATGGTTGTACTTAGGCAAGTCCAAAAAAAGAAAGAAAGAAAAAAGAACAAGAAAAAGAAACGAAAAAGAAAACGGAAAAGGAAAAAAGAAAAGAAAAGAATGAAAAGATACGAAGCACCCACAATCATAGCACAGTACTTAGGGGTCCTCAAATTAGGTACGTCCAGTGACCTTGGTCAACTGGCTCCGTCCCTAGTCCCCTTGCCCTTTCGCATCAGCCACAATTATTCAGGGCACATCAAGGGCAGGACATACCTTGGGAGCTTGTCTCTTCTATGGTTAGACCTGTCACCCTGACCCATTCGCATGATTCCCTCTTGCATTCTGCCTTAATACCATTGCAATCAATCATGGTAAGCACCGCACAAATGGCTATGAAAAGTACACCATCCTCATCAAGCAACTCCAATAGCTCCCAGCTACCGAAAGTGTGGTGTCCTTATGTTCAATTAGGCCATGTTGTACAGTCACAATGCAAAGGATGTCTCATACACCTTCATGTGTACTTCTTCTCAATATGGACAACTTTGCTTCATGTGTACTTCTTCTCAATATGGACAACTTTGTCACATAATATCTACACCAAAATATATACACAGTTTGGGTCCTCAAGGACAATACTCTCAGCTTGCTTAGAGTTCGACCTGTCTCCCAAACTAATTGAACTACATCTTGTGCACGATAAAGAGAAGACTAGCACTATCCCTAGGGAGAGACCACCTATGAGAGGTTTTTAATTGCAGGTATTGAAGACTCCAACAAAAGTGTCGTTCACTCTTCATCAACACTCAACTCTAAATTCTTATCCTTTATCATCCTGCAAGCCCGTCAAGAATCATCAGTGTAATCCCCAACAGAGAATAGCCCTACCACCAACTCGAACAACCCTACCACCAACCACCTAGGCCACCAACGTGCCCCCAAAAACCTTCCTCCACACCACCACCAACACTCCTCCATGGCAACCACAGATGTCCCTTCCACCCACTCTTCAGTGCATGCCAAAGCCTACTACCTACGACGGTGAGTGCCATGGGACAGGCACTCGTCTAGGAGGGGGGAATGTTAACCATCGGACGAAGAAGGTGGAAAATTTGGAAAAGCTAAAGCAGAAGACAAAGGCCAAGGCAAAGTGAAATGGAAGACGAAGGCACTCCAAGAAAAATCTAGAAACACAAGAAGTGCAGAAAAGTCCTAAATAAGGGAAAAATGCACACAAGGAAAAGCACAAGTCAATACTTTTGTAAAAGAGTGCAAGCGCATCATGATTTAATTTAAGGAGTGCCAGGCTCTCACCCGCGCAATTTGTAAATGTAGACAGGTGGTGGAAAGAAAGCTAGGAAGATATAAGGACAATGGGAAAAAGGGCCTAGGCCATGGCCGGTCATGTAAAAAAGGGGATAAGGGGATGATCGCCCAAAAGGGATTTAGGGTTTTATATATAAAGTTGAAAAGTGAATGAGAAGCTCACTCTTGTGTATGGCCAAAAGTGGCTCTCTTCTTCTTCTTTTTCTTGTTCTTGCTTGCTTGAGCTTGTGCTTGAGAGAGGGAGTGTGAGAGTGTGAGGGAGTGAGTGTGTGAGGGTGAGGGACCGAGGAGGAGAAGCTCTCCATCTTCTCTTCTCTTCTCTTCTCTTCTCTTGTCTTGCTCATGGCAATGGAGCTTGGAGCGTGGAGCTTGAGGATGGAGCTTGCTTGAAGCTTGCACTTGGATCGTGGAGCTACCGAAGTGCGCGGGAGAGGAGGTAACTCGATCGGCATGGAGGTAAGCTCACTACACTCGTAGATATGGATAGTGCGTTGGCTATGTGAGAGGTAGCCATTAGTGCTTAGCTTGGAACACTTGAAACAATAAGCGGTCCGTGGGTCTTGGCAGTTGAGCGAAAGCTCCCACACATTTTATTTAAAAGCATCCACATCCTCAATGGATTTTCCATCTATCAACATGTCATCCATATATAGAATCAAGATCATAAGGGTAGTATCCTTAGCCTTCCTCGTATATAGGTAGTAATCAGTCTCACTTTTAGTGTATCCATGAGACTGCATAAAGGTATCAAACTTATGATACCATTTCTTGGGAGGCTTTTTCAAATCATATAAGTCCTTATATAGTTGACACACCAAATACTCTTTGCCTTTCATAACAAAACCCTCAGGCTGCTTTGCATGTAAATACTCTCACGCAAGTCTCCTTACAAGAAAGTGATCTTTGCATCCATCTAAACTAACTCCATATCTTGCCTAGCAACCAAAGCAAGAATCATACAAAGGGTGCTCATCTTGGCTACTCATGAAAAGATTTCATCAAAGCTAATCACCTTATTTGGCTTAAATCCTTTGGCCACTAGACTTGCCTTAGGCAATGCATCAAATGGAGATACCTTCAACTTGTAGACCCACTTACATGGCAATGCATGTTCACCCTTAGGCAAAGGAACTAACTCCCAAGTAGCATTCTTTTCCAAAGAATCCATCTCTAACTCCATAGCCCTCTTTTGTTTATGTCTTCATCCCTAGTCATAGCATTTACATAACAAGAAGGCTCACCACAATCCGTGACCATGACATAGTCTAGAGACAGAGTGCATATATTTAGTGATCTAGAAACCTTCATAAACCTACATAAACAAGCCTCTATCTATCCCATCTATGTATCCTATAAAATATGAGGTTATTTTCCATTTCTTGCACTTTTTCCTTAGCATTTGTTGGCTATCCAAGCTTTCAACCATGTGGAATAGATCATAGAATCTACTCATGTGTTGGCTGCCCATCCTCTTGAAGCACTACTCTATGGATCTCACCTATTTTAATGGGATGCCTACGTATTTTATCCTCGTTAAACTTATCACCATGGTAGTGTACTACCTTTGATTCAATATCCCACAAGTGATAGCCCATTTCATGTGATTCTCCATAGCCAAGAAAAGTACATTTCTTAGACTTAGGATCAAGCTTACTTTGCTTGTCCCTAGGTATATGCATAAATACCTCATAGGAAAAAACATATAAGTGATCATAACTAGGTCTCTTGTGAGACCATAACTCCTCTGGTACTTGCCATCCAATGGCTTCCTAGGAGACCTATTCATTATCTTTATAGCTTTAGCCTAAAATCCATGATTGAGACTAGCACTAGAGATTATACTATGAAGCCTTTCCTAAATAGTCATGTTCATCTTCTCATCCATACCATTTTGAGCAGGATCCTCAAGAGTTATGAGCTCACTCTCGATACCACGACTTGCATAAAAAATTGTAAAGGCATGTGAGGTATATTCTCCACCATTATCAATCCTTAGGTACTTAAGCTTCTTGCTTGACCGATTCTTTGCAAATATTAAGATATTTTAAAATACATCTAACATATCACTCTTCTTGTGAGAACGATAAGCCGAAACCTTCCTTGTGGCATCATCTATAAAAGTGACAAAGTACAATGCTTTGCCAAACGAAAGCATGGGCATTAGCCCACATAAATCACTACGAATCAAATCAAGGCATTTTGATATTATATTAGCACTACCTCTCTTATGTGACCTTTTCAATTTGCTTTCTAAAGAGACAAAACAAAAGCCGAGATTAAAAAAATTTAGATAATGAAGATAGTTCAAATGGTACAAAGCTTTCATTCTAGTGATTGAAATATGCCCCAAATGCAATGCTATGAAGAAACAAATGGCCACTCATAAGTGATAGCTACAACTTGGTCTTCAACACATCAAAAAATACAAAGGATACAAAGTATTCGATTTTAGTGAGAAATTGTCCTTATTACATCGGTATCAAAGCAAGCCTTTGATCCAACCAAAAATTCATTTTCAAGATTTTCTATGGTCATGTGTATCAAAGACTGTTTATAATAGTTGAGGATCTAGTCCTTGTCTAGTCATTTCCTATAACCATGACTAGATAGGCTCTACTATAGTAAACTAGGGTCAATTTGAAGGAATGGTTAAGATCTTGGAAAAAATGGCGGTCTCCCTACCATTTTAATAGGTTGTTAGCTCTCTAAGCAAGTTTGGTGGTGTCTAGACAAAATAGGGTTATCAAACTTTGGAGGAGACCTAACACTTCACTATTTTTTCAAGAAAGAGGGGTTTTCCCTTCTTCAAACTTTCTTTCAACATCCATGAATGCTTTTACCTCTAATATCTCTTCCATGTCTCTTTCCCTCTTCAAAACCCTCAAACTTAGATCCTTACTTCATAAGATTTGGATTGAGCACCATCATGGCCACCATTACAGTATTGGATTCACAAAGGACAAGAATGTATCTCAACATTATTTTCACCTAAAATAAGGATGAGGCATGGGGCCTTTCAGTACATCATCAATGTTATGGAGGAATCAGAAATTGAAGACATTTCCAACCATTGATATGTTCTAATCAAGCATTTCTTGGCATTGATCTTCTATAGAAGACCACATTAAAGACATTACTTCCCATCTTGAGCAAGGAGCTTTATTCTTGATGCTGAAATACACAAGATAGCAGTGATAACCTCTGATCTTCATCATTTAATCTTCAAGTTTTGTTATATATTCTTGAGCATGATCTCTAATCATTGTCAAGAGCCATCAAAATCTCTATTTCTTAACATTCAAGGCTTCATTTTCTTTCTTCCAACCTATTCAAGCTTTCTTGAGCTAGTTCAAGACAAGGCAGCCATGGTCTATTGGATAGATCTTTAGGTATTTTGCTCTATTGAAGGGACTTTTGCTTCATAAAGCTTCAAGGAGTGCACTACAGCCTTGCCAACCATCATTTGATAAAGATTGAAGCAATCTTTCAAGACTGGGAGCATTATATCTCTCTTGAAGACCATGGACAACAAGACAAGTTTCAAAATCTCAGCTATTCTTGTGGATTTTATGGGACTTTTAACATTTCTATGCTTCTAGGAGTGTGATTAAGAACTAGGAGCACTTCATTGACATTGGTTTCTTCTATCAAGATTTGGAGCTTTCACCTATTATGGAAAATCATGAACATCATATAGCATTTAAGAGCACTTGAAGTATTGGGAATTTTATCAAAATAGAGAAGAACCTTGGCAAGAGAGTACCACTACAGTAATTATTGAAGACTTGGATTCCTTGGAGAAGGAGTATTGATGAAACAATTATTCATCAACACTCTTCAGTGCTCATTAAGATGTATATTTGAGTCTATTCTCTTCAATCCCTCCTTCCATCTATTTATTTAGCTTATTCACTTGCTAAAAAGAGGGATTAAGAGGCATCCATCATCACAATTTACATTGGATAGCATATATGGCCTCTCCTAGGATTGATTGTGGTTATGCTTACATTTGCCTATCTTGCCCACTAATTTCAGTGTTGTATTGATGCTCTAATTGGTTCATGGGCATCATCTTTATGCCTAACATTGGTCACTTTATTTGTCTAACTCATTGATTACTATAATTGAAACAATAATCACAATGGTAATTGGGAATGTTGTAAACCAGGGTATTTCTTGAACCCTTTTCCATTCTATTTCAACCTTTTATACCTATCATACCTTGCATATCATCGAATAGCACGAATAGTTTTTTAATCCCTACATACCATACATCTTTGCTTAGCCTTAGCATGCAATTGCCATCTATATTCCCATGAGGAAAAGTGGATGCAAGGTGAGTCAATAAGCCAAAAGAGAGGTGACCCTCCCTTATCGACTATGATCCTAAAGGGGTGCACCATCCCAACTCAAGAGAGGAACTTTGCAAAGACTCAGTGATCTAGAGCCTATAAGATTTGCAGGAGTAGGATAAGTTGTGACTAATTTGGGCTAAAGTTGCCACAGATTTGGGGGTGATTCAATGATTCATTTGCATTTAGAAGCAAACTCTCATTTATAGGGATCTCTCATTAAAAATAGGGCAAAAAAAAAGTCATGCAAGTGCTAAAGTCTACCTTGCATGTACTATTAACCATTACAAAACCAAGAGCAAGTTTTACAGGTGTTAAAGCCTTCTCCCACAGGTACTACATGTTATTATAGGGTACTTACATGTTATAAGAAGGTTTATGGGCTAAATTGGTTCCAAAATAGGTCATTGCAATTCTAATGAAGAAAAAATATTGCAAGTGGTTGGAGGACCTTTTAATAGAGGTAAAGATCCAAAAATCTCCTCAAAAAAATATCGATGTTAAAAGATATTGCGAATTTTCTATCTATTATCATCACTATGGACAACAACTAGCATACATGTATAAAAACAAAAGAAAAGACATGTCTTCTTGTTAGCCTAAAACTATAGGAAATAATGCTTTAAACTAATACTCAATATTAAAATAGAATTTTAGCTAAATAGAGTAAAAAAGGGTATGAATTCTAGGCCTATTATTGAAATAAAATCACATTTTAAAATGCTAGCCTTGGTGGAAAACCTATAGTCAACAATGCATAAGGGAAGCATGTAACTAATGAGAAACTGAAAGAAATGTACCCCAAAGGTTTGTGCTTCAAATATGGCAAGAAATGCACCACTAATCATAAGACTAAATGTAAATTAGAAAATGCTAAATCTAGTATGATCATTGAAGAAGGATCAGATGAAGAAGAAAATAAAAGCGATTTGTTCCAAATGTTAAGATGGCATGCTCAACACGTGCGGACATTGATGAAGGATTGCCTGGCTAGATGGGTCCACATGTTTACACTTCGCATGTTAATGGTTATTATGATTCTCACATGGCCATTGACATATTACTTATTATATTTAGTTTGTTGTACCTAGAAATAGCTGGCATAGTTATAGTGCCAATCAATTAGTATAGTCAGTTATGCACTGGTTGACTTACTAGGACACTTTACTTTATGTTGTATCTTTTCTATACTTTGTGTACATTGTATTGTGTGTGGAAGAAGAAGAAACACTCACTCCCTCCCTCACTCTCACAATCACTCCCTCTCTCAAGAGCACACACAAGAAAGAAGAGGAGAAGAAGAGAAGAGCTCTTGTTGGGCATACACCAAAGAATGAGCTTCCATTCACTTTTTGAACTTTATATATACAAACCCTAAAACCCCATGGGCGCCCATCCTTTTTTACATGACCGGCCATTGTGGCAAGGTCCCTTTTTCTAATTCCCTCTTTTTGCTTCATGCCCTAGGCCTATATTCGACTATTCTTTTACAGGTGGCACAAGAGGGAGCCTAGTGCTCTTTTACAAGAGTTTTTGGAGTTTTTGAGGCGCCTTTTATTTAAAACTATGCTTTTGGCCCCGGCTTAGCTTTGGAGCCCGCCTACGTGTCCTTGCTCCTTTTCCATCTTCTTTCTGCTTTTTCATTCGTCTTTTCGCCTTCTCAGCTTGGGGTTAATATTACCCCCCTCCGAGGACGGGTGCCAGTCCCATGGCACTCTTGTCGATTGTTGGTGGTTGAAGAGGCAGTCGACGGAGCAGTGATGTGAGGGCAGGGCAGCATGTAGACTCGGTGCTCGTGGAAGCGTGGGAGTAAGGTTGGTTGGAGAAGTAACGGATGTTGACGGGGGCCTCCAAAGTCAGTGGGTGGGCGCAGTGGTGGTGCTTGGAAGGATAGGGGGTGGTGTTCCACCTAAGGAGGGGGATGTCTATCTTAGTGTGCAGTGCGAGTGGCTCAGGATGACAGGTCTAACCATAGGCGATTGGCCTCCCTAGGTATGTCCTGCCCTTGATGGGCCCTAAGCGTGAAGTGGGGAATCAAAAAAGGGCTAGGGGGTTAGGAGTGGAGCCGGTCGATTGAAGCCACCAGGCACGCCTAACTTGAAGACCCCTAGGTGCAGTGATTGTGCTTTATGTGGTGATGAGTGGTTGTGGAAGTGAGTTGTTTGGTTTATTCCATGCGTAAGGATGCACAGGTATTCCATGTGTAAGGATCCGCCTGCGCAGTTGGTTTTTTTTTTTGACACTACTAGGAGAATGACAACATGTACCTAATCTTCCTTGTCTGATGGAGGCAGAGAAGGGGGTCAGATGGACTTACTAAAAAATTGACAGCTTTGCATGTACCCTTTGAGGTTCATGCAGACGTGGAGAGAGGTGGTAGAAAGGAAGGGATGGTTGCACCTAGTAAACTGGCTATCGTTCATATCTTCTAGGAGAGCTAGGCAAAAGGAGGGAAGAAGGCTAGCTCTCATCATTAGGTGTGCCATGGTGTAGCTATCAATAGCGTTGGGGTCAAAAAAGAGGGGGGGAAAGCCACGCTCTTGTGGTGTCGGGTCTTGCTTGAGTAATAGCTTAAGAAGCCTAAGGTAATTACATGTAGTTATAAAGGCAAGATCTGGACAAGAGGAGAAGTTTGCGAGAAAGCGCGTCATGGAATCACTTAGGCTTCCTAAATAAAAAAGGAGAGCATGCTCGAAGGAGGCGGCATTGGAGTTGTAGATGATGGGGAAGTCATGCCGTCCATGGAGGGTAGCAACAAAATCTACGCCTACCCTACGAGGATACGCCATGAATGTGGGGTCGTTCCTCTCGTAGGGTAGGGTGTTGCAAAATGCCATCCAGGTGAGCATGCTAATATCGCATACTCACCTTCTCCAAAGAGGTTGGCAATTGTAGCCCTGTATAGTGTGTGGTACCTCGAACACTTTGTCTTGCCAAAACTCTACTTCCTCCATGCCCCACAGAGTGGGGGTCGTTGCTCTGTCTTCTAGCAATTTTGGCCTAGTCAGCTGCCAGTCGCGATCACCTCCTCCATTACCTTAATTGGTAGGACCCTTCTCAGGCTATTAGGCATGAGGAAACTAAAAGTGAAAGGGTCCTTTTCGTTTTTTTTATGTTCCCAAGTCACTAGCTCTGTGTGGAATTGCGTCGGGAGGTCATTGAGGCACGGTGGGAGGGGTGCGGATGGCCGCATGACTGGTTTGGCTCTTAACTGCCTCCTGGTTTCTTCAACTAATTTCCTCCATCGCTCGCTGAGCGCGGTTTGTCTATCCGAGGGCGAGTCGACTTGTTGTTCCTGATCATGCGGCGAGAGGGGTTGTGGGATTATTTCTTTGTTGGTTCTCCTTATGACGAATTCAATGTCAGCCTCCTCCCCTTACCGGTTGTCTACTTGTGCTCCTTCCTCAAAGCCGAGCGTGTCCAACTCCTGGGGGATTAGGCCGGTTAATAGTAGGTACTTTCATTGTTCTTTTAAGCCTAGCCTAACCTTCGCAGGTTGGGGTGGCATCTATAGCCCCGCATGTAGGGCCCTGCGTGCAATGCTCACTTTCTTCTACACCACCTCCAACGACTCCTTTCCCTCTGGCCGAGTCGTGTCCAGTAATGTGTTGAGAAAGGCCTGTTGCTGGGCAATGAAGGTTGTCTGGGCGGTGTCCGCTTTGCTTTCTGCCAAGATTTTTTCTTTTTCCACCAAAGCGAGGCGCCCGCCAGTGCCTTCACCCGTTTCTAATTTTGCGTGGCCCATTTCTCGATCCTTTTGTTCATTCCTTCCATGCTCTCCCCCTACTTTTGTGCTAGGGTTACGAGCTTTTGCTCCTGGGCTCTGAGTTCTTTGCTCGTATTCTTGTGCTCTTTCCTTCAGAGGTGTAGTTGATCGGTCATGGATTCGATCTCTTTTCGGTGTTGCTCCCTCTCTTGTCTTCTCTCCTCTTCTTTGGCGTTTAGTTCCTCCATCATTTGCTCAATGTTGGCGGTTTTTGCCTCCAATTCCCCATGTTGCATTAGGAGGAGCTTGTATTCCCACTGCATCTGCACAAGTTCTTGATTTTTTTCCTCAAGCCGCTGTTTGTAGCTTTCTTCCATGTCTTCCTTTGCTTTCAATTCTTGCTTGAGGTCAAATATTTGTCATTGTTGCATGGTTGTTATGTGGGTTTTCTCCAATTGGAAGGTGACTACTAACGCTTTTTCTGCCACCAACTCAGCCACCGCCATTCTCTTTTCCTCCTTTACCCTCTCCAATCGGGAGAGCAACTCAGCGATGTATTTGTCGTAACTAGCTAGTGGCGTCATTGTTGCGTGAGTGAGGGTGGTCAAGGCCTCCACACACAGACGCTTCTGGTCCTGCCTCGATTCCGCATCCATGGTTGGTCTCTTTTGCCCCGTGGCCATGGTTTATGTGCTCTAATCTTGGGCCATTTCTTTACTGATGAAGTATTGCATCCAAGCCACAAAGTTGGAAACTTCCATGCTGGTGGGGATGCTAGGGGTGAGCATAGTGGGCTCAGTGGAGGGTGCCATGAGGGTGGGGATAGGATGGAGGGGTGCTTTACCTTTGCCTTCCAGGATTACGGACGGCACGACTTCTGGTACCTGCGCGCTAGAGCTAGGCCCTTCTTCCCTCCGCTGGCTCCAGGATCATCAGCCCTTCATTGTTGCTCAATGGACCGGCGTGTGGCCTCGGCCAAGTCCTCCTCTTCCTTTCTTCTTAATTCCTCTTCTTCCTCTGCAGCTCTTCTTTGCCTTTCTTTTTCGGCCTTCTTGTATTCTTCCTCCAATTTCTCTTTTTCTTCCTGCTCCTCTTTTTTTCTCTTTTCAGCCTCCTGCTTCAATGCCTTTTTAGCCCACTTGACTTGCTGTGTTGTTTCTTCTTCTTCCTGCTTCCTCTTCTTCTCCCTCTCCTCGGCCTCCCTGAGGGATTGTCTTTTTGCTTTTTCCAAATCTTCATTCTCCTTCCTATGGCCTTCATCTGGTTTCTTTTTCTTATGTGCTATCTTCTTCTTGGTTTCCTTGACCTGCTTTTTGCTTGATTGCTCTTCTTGCCCTTGTCCTTCCTTATCGGTCACAGTCATGTTGCTGGACCTCTCCTGATACTGATGAGGGGGTGACCTGTCGAGCGTTTTCCCTTCCCCCTCTTCTACATCCTATGTCTCTTTCATGGCCTCCTAGATGAGTGCTATTAAGATGCTTCCATAGGCGATGAATGAGGCCTTGGACGATGCCTTCTTTCTTATTGTGGCCTTAGACACTGGAGACTCTCCTCCTATGGGCATGCTTCCTAAAGCCAGTGCTTTAGCCGCCTGGTCGATAGTCTTACTCACATAGCCATTCCAATCGACTTCATGCAGGTTTTGAGCTGCCACGTTCTCCAGCACAGGCACACTGATTCGGTGCATCAATGCGTTGTAGCGCTGGCTGGAGAAGAGCGCATGTACCAGTTTTGCCTACAATCTGGTTTCTACATCAAGGATATCTTGAATGTTGATGCCGTCGTTTGTCAGCACATTCTCATTTCTCATCCCCAGCATGGCGTACACATCTCTATTTTGCTTCTTTTCTATTTTTGATTCTAGTCCCAGTGCCTTTTCCACCAAGGCAGAGGTTAAGCGAACCAGCACCTACTTGGCGTTTGTCCCCTTCCTATTATGACGGTGCCGCACTCGTTGTCGGGGTTGTAAGACTTGAGAAATTCCACACACTTTGTGTGGTCGGGTTCTTGTGCGAATCTTTCCAGGTACTTGTTGAAGTTGCATTTTTCAACAACTCTCCTGGCCGCCTCTTCCTTGGCCACCAATCCTTCTATGTTGTGAATGGTTCTGAATTTTAGTTGGTTGTAGGCACGGCTCTCCAGGGTGATGCTGTATTGTGCTCTCTCCTCTTTCGTGAATGGAAGCCGATGGGCACGGTCTTGTTGCGACATTTTTTTGTTCTTGTCATGAACCCCAGTTTCCATTAGTTCTTCCAAATTGACAATACAAAAACATCATACACTGAAAAGGAAAGACTTTACGTGTTTATTGAATGGAAGCCTCAAAATCCTATCCAATGTGGAGCCCCCCTTTTCAGCTTTAACTTTTTGCCTTTTATTTTAAAGTTCACTTGACATTTTTCTACCTCACTTGTTGCCTACATGCTTATGCGTTTTGCTTGACTCCCGCTGATTTTAATTAATCTCTAGATTCTGATTTTAATTGATCTCTTGATTCACCTTACTCCCCTTTCCCTCCCAGCTTGAGAAGAATCCTTACTAGGATTGAGGTGTGGGGGGTTGAGGACCTTGGAATGGGTCTTAGGAGTCATCGGTGTAGGAACCAAGTGTAAAAATCAGGGTTTTTCTCTAACTGAGCTGTGCGATCGAGATCGAAAGGGCGAGTGCCAACGTGTGTTATGTAAGTGAGAACATCTGTTAGGAAGTCACCGAAGGCACCGCGACTAGCAGTGTGTAGCTCCTCCTCACTTAGTAGGCAATCATGGTAAGGATGTCCCTTGATGTGCTCTTCCAGGGGGTGGTTGCAAAGAGTGGTCAACACTTTGTATGAGGTTGGCGCGATATAAGTGGGGTCGTACTCCGTTGTTTTGATTGCACGGTGCTACTCCGTGTTGGTCATGACTCGGCAGCCCTCTACTTCCCATTGCAACCTAAGAGTGTACCAGTGCCGCAAAAATGGGGATTTAGTCGTAGCAAGTTGGGATAATTCTGCAATTTCTTGGTCGGTGATGGCCGAAGTGGTTCGCTGATTGTATGACGTTATGAGGCGCTGTTTGAGGGCTTGCTCTTTAGAGACCTCGCTGTTGAGCAATACAGCAGCGGAGTTTGCTACCTTTGCGAAGGAAAGTTCAAACGTCTCCCAAGAACAAGGCATCGTGCGAATTTTGGTTGCCAAAGGCTCGGGCAACAAACCTAAGTCCAAGCAGTCATAGATCAGAGCTAGCTCTCTGAAGGTGGCGTTGAGCCGTCTAATGCAATCAACCATGTCATCCCCTGTATCGTCAGCTAGATCTAAGGCTAGTGTCAAAAATGACTTCCGCTTGTAGGAGGGCTTAAGACCTGCCGATGGTTGTGGTTTGATGGCCCTAGAGCCTTTGACAGCGGATAGTTGTGGTTGCGGGTGTGCCTTAGGTGCGATTGGGCATCCTGGCTTAGGGCTAGGGGAGCGACAACTACTTCTAATGGACTGCTTTCTTCAGCATGGATCATTGTAGTCGGATGGACTCTAGTGGGTGATGGGTCATGCGATGGTGTCTGTCGGTTGGGCCGGTAGGCTTGTTTGAGTCTTTCGGGCATATGTGTAGATGGGCTTGATGGATGTGGTCCTGGGGAGCACTGCGGCTCATGGTTTTGAGGCTTGATGGGGCTGGGGGTGATCAAGCTCAGGGGTAGCATACGAGTGGCGGTTTTTGCCAAGTGGGTTTTAGGGATATACAACCAGGTGTCTCCCTCATAGTAGCCTTGCGTGTGCACGAGAGCTTTGGAGAACCACCTGCACCGGATCATGCCCTGATTTTTGTAACTGCGCCTTGGCATCCTAGATTTAGAGCTATGGGTCTTATGAGGTCATGTGTGATGACTCCTAGGCGGCGGTTGTGGCTGTTTAGGCCTCCATTGGAAACTATGCTGTTGAGCCTTAGCTTTTGTCACCATGAGTAGTGGTTCTTGAGTGGTGGTGGGGGGCGGCCGGGCACTATCCTTCTCCTTAGATTCGGATGCTAATAGTTCTATTGGTGGTTGTGTGGATTGTTCCATCGTGCCACCCTTGCTGAAAGGTGTATCAATGCGGATGTTGCCTATGGCGAGATTAATGCGTTGCAACTCATAATCAATGTGGCAATGAGTTTGCTTCTTGAAGGTTCGCCCTTGCAACGTCTCCTTACCTGCGTCCTTGGTGTCTGGCAGCATGTAGAAGATCATTGGTACAGTTTCAATCTCGATAGAAATGGCAGCCCTGCACTTACCGAGGAGTGCATAGGAGCAGCCCCCATATGGATTCAGCCTGGCGTTAGTGGGTTGTAGTGGTGGTTTGCCAAGTTGGGTCCAATGATCGTGAGTTAGGACATTGAAGTCCGCTCCCTCGTCAATTAAGGCATTGAAGATGCATGTCCGCTTGGTAGTGACCGTGATGTGTAGGTATGCAGGTTCCACGACTTCCTCATCCGCATCATCGATTTGGTGATGGTGGCTACACAGACGTTGACCGATGGTTCCAACATTGGTGGTTCATGCAAAGGATGCGTGGGGGGATAGTATTTCTTGACACGACTGCCATTGAAAAAGCCAATTCTATCGCCGGCTAGAGTTTCGAGCTTGACGTTGCCCGTACGGCTGATTGCACGGACCCTGGAAGGTCCAAGACCCCGAAAGTTCATTTTTTGCTTATGCCCCTTGACTGAGTATAGGAGCACTAGGCCGCCTTTTTCGAAGTCACGTTGCTTGACATGTTTGTCAAACCAGCTCTCGCGTCATGCCTTCTCGCATATGAGTGCATGAGTGGCTAGAAGACGGGTCTCCGAGAGGCGTTCAAGTTCTACTAGGTCGCCTTGTTTGAAGTCGCGTTGCTTGACATGTTTGTCAAACCAGCTCTTGCATCGTGCCTTCTCGCATATGAGTGAATGAGTGGCTAGAAGACGAGTCTCCGAGAGGCGTTCAAGTTCTACTAGGTGTTGCGTCCATGCTTTCTTTCCTTCCCATCGCTCCTGAAGCGCAATTCATAGGCTAGGCACGAAGAATTCTATGGGGAGAATTGTTTCAGTTCCATAGGTGAGCCTAAAGGGGGTCTGTCCGATGGCTGTTTTGTAAGCTGTGCGGTAAGCCCACAAGGCCGCCATCAGCTTGTTATCCCAGTCACTGCATGAGGCCGAGACTACCTTGGTTAGGACGTTGACAAGAATCTTATTTGTGGATTCCGCTTAGCTGTTTGCTTGAGGGTAGTATGGAGAGGATTTTCGATGGATAATCATGAAGGTGAATAGGAGATGATCACTTCATTGATGAAGTGTGTCCCTTGGTCACTGACTAGTTCGATGGGGCATTTGAATCGTGAGATCACCTGCTCCCATAAGAACTTGGCAGTCGTTCGAGCATCATTCTTTCAGGTTGCTCTCACCTCTGCCCACTTCGTTAGGTAGTCTGTGGCCACAATGATGTATTTGGCCTGAGAATACTATGCAGCAGGGCTGATGGGTCCCATGAAGTCGATCCCCCATTTTTCAAAGGGTTGTCGTGCAATGACTGGGGTCAACTCCATCTGATCCTTCCGAATCGGGACCTTTGTCTATATTCGTCACAATGCTTAACAAATCGCGTGGCATCACGAAACAACGTTGGCCACCATAGTTGAGATTGCAACACCTTCTTGCGGGTTGTTGTGTCTCCGTAAAAGTGTCCTTCAACAATCCCACTGTGTGCCTTCAAGACACGTCGTGCATCTCATGCTTGCACACACATCTGTGCATCAATCCATCTTTCCCTAAGCGATATAGTTGGCCTGCTATCAACTGATAGGGTTGGATTTTGAGAATAAATCGCCTTAGTCTTGCCTTTTCTATTGGTCATTCAGGTAGTCCGTGCTCAAGCAGTTGGACTATGTCATCTGCCCAATATGGTGTTAAGTCGGCTTTGAATAAATCCCTCCCGTTGGAGAGGTTAAAGAGGTGGGCGTCTGGCAATTCATCAGTGATGCCTTCTCCAAGGGGTTCCCTTGTGGGGATGCATGACATATGATCAGCCATGTAGTGTTGTTTCCCCTTCCGTACAACCACCAAGAAGTCAAACTCCAAGAGCAGAAGGAGCCACCGAGCTATGCGTCCCGTAGTGCAAGGTTTGTTCACTAGGTATAGCAAGGCTTGATGGTCTACAAAGAAGACAAAGGGTGTAGCCAATGGATAATGCTAGAACTTCTTCATAGCAAACACCATGGCCAAGCGCCCTCTTTCGATCGTTGAGTAATTCATTTCCATCTCTGTCACTTGTCGGCTTGCAAAGCTCACTGGATAGTCTAGGTTGTGATCGCCAGGTCGGCACAACACTGCCCCTACAGCAATTTTAGAAGCATCGATATGCACGTGGAAGGTTATGGTCCAATCCGGGGCTCGTAGGATTGGTGCTGTGGTTAGAGCCTTCTTCAGCTCTTCATATGCGCATTGCATGCTTCAATCCATTCGAAGACAATCAACAGTTTGTACAAAGGTCATGCTATCAATGCGTAATTCAACACAAACCGTCGATAGTATCCCGTATGGCCTAAGAAGCATTGAACTTCCTTGTAGTTAGTTGGGGGTGGAAGGTCGACAATAGCCCTGACCTTCGAGAAGTCAGTGGCAATGCTGTTCTTCGACATCACATGGCCGAGGATGCATCCATGTTTCACCCAAAACTGGCATTTCAAGGGGTTCAAGGAGAGACGATATAGGCGACACCGATCAAAGACTGCTTGGAGTTTGTTCAAGTGTTCCATCTAGGTCGAGTGAACGCAAAGGTCATCGACAAAGACTTCTAACTCCTTGCGAAGCATGTCTTTAAATTTGGTGCACATGAGACATTGGAAGGTGAGAGCGGCATTAGTCAACCCAAAAGGCATGACTATGTACGAAAAGACTCCCCACTTGATGTCAAAGGCAGTCTTATACCTGTCGGCAAGATGCACTTGCACCTGGTTGTATCCTGAGAAGCCATCCAGGAAACTGTAGGCCTCCTTGCCTGCCACTCTTTCAAGCATGTGCTCGGTGTATGGCAATGGATAGTTATCTCTCTTGGTAGTAGCATTCACCTTTTTATAATTGACGCACACTCTAATTTTTCCGTTTTTCTTCATCACAATGATTATGGGTGATACCCAGTTCGTGTGCTCAATTTCGTAAATGAATCCTGCTTTCATCAGCTTGTTAATTTCTTCCTTGACAGCATGAGCATGCTTAGGATTCATTGGGTATGGTCTCGCTGCTTCATCGGTGTTGGTCTGGTGTCATGGGTATGTTATGAGTCACCACAATCGGATCTACCCCTTTAAGCTCTTCCAAGGACGATGAGAACACGTCCACATACTCCCGCAAGAGGGCGACCAGACTCGCCTCCTTGTCCTTAGCCAAGTCATCGGCAATAAAGACTAGTCAGGGTGTCTCCCCTTCCCGGGCTAAGTTCACCTCTTTGACCCTGGTGGATGGTCCCTCGATTAGTTCGCTCGTTTGCCCTTGCCATTTGGTACCTATCAAGATCACTACCCTATCACGTTTCTTGAATTTCGTAAATCATTTTGGTAGGTCTCGTGGTTTTCGTTGCTCGTTTGTTCGGGTGTCCCTGGGTTGGTTTGCCCTTTCTTACTTCAATCATTTGTGCCTCAGGTGGATGGGTAAGTCCCCGGCTATGCGTCAAGTATTGGGTGGCCTAGGTATTTCTGGGTCACTATCCCAGCTCACTTCTAACTCAGAGTCCAACTCGTCGTCTTCGTTAAAAGAGGGGGTCTCCCCTGGTGGTCGCAGTTCAGATGGTGATTCTGCTCTAAGCCCTTGTGTCGCCCCTGGTTGAGCTAGGCCTGCTTGCTCAAGGTCTATGGATGCTATGTGTTCTAATCAGGCACAGTCACAATTCATGTGCATGAGTCCTCGCTCTGTCTTGTAGGCACTTCTTTTTTGCAGCTTGGAATCTGCCCGTATTTGTTCTATTTCATGTCCCTCCATGTCGTAATCTATCAAATCCACCTCCCCCTCACTTTCATCCTTGAAGGGTTGGCAGTCTTCGTACTCATCATCAAAGTCCTCTATACTAGCCGGTTCGTCGTCCCATAGGGCTTGGTACTTCTCTTGTCGCTGATCCGGGACTAAGGCCCAATTGTACATAAGGTTCAAGTCATGCACTCTGGTCCATTGCCACTCAGATTTTCCTAAGAGGTCTTGGAGAGGTGTAAGATTTGCTGTTGAGTTGTCAGCCAGCTTATCTGTTAAGTATTCCAGGGCCTCCTGGAGTTCTTTCTTGTTGCCTGGCACTTGGAAGGTGACGCAGGCGTAGGTCTCCCAAGATGGGTTCCTTCCATCATGCACACTGGTATAGTGGGCGTGCTGTCGGTTGCGCCCATCATCTTGACGGCTTGCTCATGCACTTCTTGGTCCGAGAACGACAGGTCGATTGTAGCAAGGATATGCATCCAATCTCGCTAGTCTTCTGGACATGGGATATACTTGGTCAAGGGCCCATAAGACTTCTTGACCTGACTGTCGCCCTTGAGCATCGAGGAGATGGCATCCAAGTTGACTGGTGAGGTTTTCCAAGTGTCCATCTCCACCCTCACAGCTTTCGTCATGTTGCCTAAGAATATCAAGCCGCTACCCCAATCTTTAATAACTTTGGCATTGTGCATCCAGGGCCGGCCTAATAGGACATCGTAGTCCACCCCCTTCATGACTATAATTTTTACTGGCCAGTTTTTAAGTACCCTGAATGGCCTCACCCTCATGCCATTTGCTAGCATGACGTTAAACCAAGAGGTCTCAACAGGTGGGTTTCCCCAGGTTTGCAGTACCGCATGGCTTAGCACACTAACCCGGCTCCCGTGTCTATGATCCCCTTTCTTGTTGTGTCTCCTAAGGCTAGGACTGGTAACAAACACTACATGCATCTCGGTGCCTTCCTAGAAAGCATTAATGTGCAAGGATTTTGGCACAGTGTAGCGTTAGACTCGGTATTTGTGTTTTTGCATCCGGATCCTACAGATCCGATGCCTGTTCTCGTGACTCCTCGACCCACTGCTTGAGATTTTGCCATAGGGTGGGGTGCTGCTTAAGCAGGTCTCCTAGGCTTAACGTCACTGGGGTGGTCACTAGTGTGGTGAGGAGGATGTCGGTTGCTCGTCCCTCTCCTGTGCTGAATTGTCCTGGCCAATGGCCGTGACTAATTTGTGGGCTTTTAACATCAAGGCTTGCCCTAAGGGGTGTTGTCTGGGGTGCAATTGCCCTTCCTGACTTTGGTTGAGGGGGTGAGTCTACCATGGTCATGCTGATGAGATCCTTGCTCTTGTCCTCTAGAATGGGCTCAATGTCTCTTAAGTGTGCTTGTGCCTCTTTTATCCAGTACCTCACCTTCTCTATGGCCTCGAGTTGGCTCTTCGGATGCAGGTACTCCCCTACCTTGGCACCCCCCCTTTTCGGCCGTCTTGGGGGCTGAAGTTTCCATCTCTGCGTCCTCGACCTTCTTTCCAACAGGTAGAGTTGTAGCACTCTCAGATTTCAGTGCGATCTTAGCCTCCGGCCTCCTCTTCCTTCACCTGCAGCTCTTTTTTCCCGTCGAGGCTACATTGAGGTTGCTAGGCCGTGGTAGATATATGCCGGCCTGCTTTGTCTAGGCACGGGTCATGACCTGCAATGGGATGGGCATGGCCTCCCCATCAAGGTTCTCGATGTCGAACAGACCCAATGGGACAAATGGTACTTCGGTTGGATTTGTAGAAGGTTTTCGCTTTGGGCAATCGATGAAGAGATGGGTGATTCCACACTCTACACACCTTAGGTCAGCCTTGTCCCTGTTCTGCTGCTCCCTTTCCGGGCAACGCGATGAGACATGGCCTGGGTGTCCACAGGTCCAATAGATGTTTGGATCTTGCGTCTGCCCCCTAGGCCTCTACCTCGTCCCCTTCCTAACGCCATCACTGGTATTGGTCGATAGTCCATGAGGACAGTGTTACCCTCTTCGTCGTAAGAGATATAAGGCTATAAGTAAGTCTCTTCCTCATTTGGCTCTTCCACGTAGTGGACTGGAGCGTCACTCAGTGGATGGGTCACATAGGGACCGGGCGGCCTAGGTATACCTGTGGGGTTTATGTCCATCCTGGGGACAGCTGGCTCCATGTCGTTAGGCGTAGGAAGGGCTAATGGGGCTCCCCTTCCGAACAATGGTTGCAGTCTATTTGCTAGGTAAGGCTGACCATATGGTTGGGAGTACGAAAGTCTCCTAGGCAATCTGCAGTGCATAGCGTCATGATCGAACGTGCCGCAGTTAGCACAAGGTCTCGACCGAAGGTCTTAACACTCAGCTGGCAAATGATTTCTCCCACAATACACACATTGGATATGTGGCCACGTTGGTCGTCTCCACAGGTCTTGCAGCTTGACTATCTCCATCTTGACATCAGCCAAGTCGTGGTTCGTCTCGGTGGCCTTCCCCTTATCTTGGGATGATGGTGCGGGTCGCTCACCAAAGATTGGTGCTCTTTCCAAACCTCGCAAGCTGGTTTCTTTTGAAATGGAGTTCCTGGAGCTCCTCTCTTTTAGTTGGTCATCAACTCTGATAGCTTTCTCAAAAACCCTAGCTAGCGCGTCTCTCTACAAGCTCGAGTTGGCTGCCAAAGCCTTATACAGTTCCTCGTTTCAAATTCTGCTGATGAACACAGTTGAAACTGCTCTGTCAGTCAGTCGTTCACCTATAGGGATTCTCTTGAAGAGGCTCCTTACGTGGGTTATGTAATCGCGAATGTCCTCCTTCTCTTTCAGCTTGACATTCATCAATCGCACCAGTAGATTGTCGGAGTATCCAAGCTCGGCAAATCTCTTAATGAAGAGATCCTTGAGGCTATTGAAGTTTGTCTACTCTGCAGTGTCTAAACTTATATACTAGGTCCTATCCTTGTCACCTAAGCAAAGTCCGAACGCTTGAAAATGCTGAGTCATGTCACTGAGGCCGTTGGCTTCGCAGACTTGCTCGAACTGCTCTACAAAGCTGTATGGATCATCATGGAGTTGGTACTTATCAAACTGCTTTGCGACCATCAGGATTTTAGACTGGCTCTTAGAGCCTTGGGTTGCTCCTAACCCTGTCAGCAGTGAGGTTGCTAATGCTGCAGCACTTTGCTCTGCTGCGGTGTTGTCTAACAAGCGCTTCATAAGAAGTTCGCTCAGCATTAAGTCTCCTTCTAGGGCTCTCTCGTGATCCGTTCGATTTCTGCCGGCTAAGTTCAGCACTCGTTGTACCTCACGCAACTCCATGCTTTGCCTTTGGCTCCTGACTTGCCTTTGGTATGGTTTAGAAAACCTTCCTCATATGCTCATTTGTGTATCTTTGGTTGTGAGGCTTTCTACCATGTACCCAAGGACAAGCATAATAATTTGGATCCTAAGTTTAGAAAATGCATCTTCCTTGGTTACGAGGATGCAAGTAGATGGGCTATCACCTATGGGATCTGTAGGTTTCGGAAGGTTATCTACAACCATGATGTTGTTTTCCATGAGGAGAAAATGCATAAGTAGCCTGAGCATGTCATTAAGGTATGCAATGTGATATTTCAAGAGAAGCTTTCTGTTTACTATGTAGTTAGCTAGAAAACCTACAATAGCAAGAGCAGCAATTGATGCCCAATGGCCTAGGTCCCTTATGCTCCATAGGATGTATAGGCTCCATAACTAGCTTTAAGGTAGTCTACTAGAGATAGATGACAACCTACACAATTTGAGCCCTCTATGGATTATGTTATGGCGATAGATGCTTTTGAGCCCCTTACTTATGATGAGGCCATGCGCAAAGGTGATAGTCACTCCTGGGAGAGGGCCATGCAGTCAACGTATGACTCACTACAGGAAAATCATACATGGGATTTGGTTCCTTTGCCTAGTGGCAAGCGTGTTTTTCCATGCAAGTGGATGTACAAGTTGAAAAGTATCCCTAGACGTCCCAAGCTGGGATACAAGGCTAGATTGATTACTAAGGGTTTCAAGTAGGAACATGGTGTGGACTTTGATGAAGTCTTTTCTCCTGTTGTGAAGATGACTACCCTACACTTGGTATTAGCTTTGGTTTCTCAGCTTGAATTAGATCTTTATCAAATGGATGTCAAGATGCCTTTCTTCATGGGGACTTGCATGATGAGATTTACATGAAGTAGCCTAAGGGCTTTGCAAAACATGGCAGGGAATACCTAGTGTGCAAATTGAGAAAGAGTCTTTATGGCCTTAAGTAGGCACCTAGGGAATGGTATCACAAGTTTGATGACTTTATGCATTCACAAGGATATTCCTGCAGTGATATGGATCCATGTTTTATATACGAAGAAGACTCATGATGGTAGCTTTATGATTTTGATCCTCTATGTGGATGATATATTGATTGCTGGGAGTGCTCATGATGAGCAAGTTGTCTTAAAAGATCAGCTCAATAAGAGCATTGAGATGAAGGACATGGGATACGCCTCACACATTCTTGGGATGCACATTACATGCGATCGCTCTAATAGACTCATTTACTTATCATAGAAGGAGTACATCTAGAAGGTCCTTGAGCAATTTCATCTATAGGATCTTAAGCCTATTGGTTGATGTCCTTTACATTCTCACATGAAGGTTAGTCAAAGACTAATCATTAGCAATGTGATGAGCAGAAGGCCGAGATGGCCAAGATCTCTTATGCATCTTCAATGGGGTAGTTTGATGTGTGCCATGATAGCC